>NW_026729143.1:0-176098 GCF_030272615.1 Cryptomeria japonica
GACACTTATATAGATATATATATATGAGATTCATCCTTGTGGCAGCTATATGCATGTGTACCTATGTGATGTACGTTTCTATGTGATTCTTATGATATGGATGTAAATATGTATATGAGAAAATGCAATATTTTTTTGTTCTTTTATGTTTTATATGTTATGTAAATGTAAATGTGAATGTATGAAATGTAAATAAAAATGATAATGCAAATTATGAGAATGTAAAATGTGCTAACAAATGTTGTGGGCAAGATGTGTTGCAATTGTGATATCTATATATATGTATTATATGCTAATATGTGATAATGCAGGTGCAACTACATGAAATGCATATGTTTTTGGTGTGTCATTATAGTTAGTCATGTGATATCAAGCTACACAGATGATGGAAGTCAATCAAGAAAGGGAGATGAAAGATAGAAGATGTAAAGTGAAAGAGCTTCTTGTTCTTTATCATCATTGAGCTTTATTATGGCAAAATAGGTTATGGCAATCTAGGCATATGTTCGACCCAGAAAGTCATTATACCTGTTTGCATGGAGATAAGACAGTCACAAACAAGGAATGCCCCAGTTCACACTAGACTCACAGTGTCCTCATATCCTTGGACAAGTCATAGCATTACTAAGAGACAATCCACAAACAGCAAAGAAAAATAGGTGATGATACCCCATCCTCACCTTTCTAGTCAAAGACATCCTAGGACTTCAGATCAACAAGTATGCTTTTTGACTTAAAATTGTAGAACTTTTGCCCCCAGTTATTTTGATATTAGGGGAGATCAACTCTTGTTCTTTTTCTTTCATAGGATTTTTATCCTTGACCTTGATTTTTTCAGAGTCCAATAGCTTTTGATTTTGATTTGAACTAAAGGACTTTTCTTTAGTTTTCACTTTTAGTTTTTTCTTTTCAAGGCTTAATTTTTCATCCCCAATTAGTAAGGGCTTTTGTAATTCTTGTTGATCCAAGTCTGGGAGAGGACTGGAAATGGAATAAGTGGATGATATGGTAAAGCTATGTGAGTTATCAAGAGGGTTGGTGATATGCTCAATAGATTCTTTGTTGGAACCACTCTTAGGACTATTGATATCAAGAGCTGCTTGCAGCACTAGAGGTGATTTGCATTCAGACATAGTAGCCACAACACTAGGTGGTTCACACCCAATTCCTTGGCATTGCAAATTTTTTGTAGGTTGTTCCTGTCGACTGAATGTCTTAGGAGATAGTGGGAGTTGATCAGCATGACAGATATACTCACCACATCTCATGTCTTTAATCTTGAATTTTTCTTTTAGCTCTATTTGTTTGGATGTAGAAGCCTTTAATGATTCTGGATCCACATAAGTTGATGAAGGAATAGCCTCTAAATTGATTGGGATTGTTATTTCTGATCTAGGTCATAGATTGTTGCAATATATGAATGGGTTAGGATCAGCTTTGATGATAACTTCAACTCCATTGTGTGAAAACTTGATACATCGATGGTATGTAGATGGTAATGCGCTCATCTCATGAATCCATGGACGTCCTAGCAATATGTTGTATGTGAGATCGAGGTCAAGGACTTGACAAACCTCATCTTTTGTAATTGGCCCAACTCTAAGAGGTAAAGTGACTATGCCTTTGGATGAATGCTCTTCATCATCATATGCTTTGATGGTAATTTTGTTTGTAGAATTCACAGCTTTATCAGAATATCCCAATTGTTTGATAGTGCTCAATGTACAAATGTTTAGACCTGCTCCTCCATCTATCAAGACTCGCTTTATTCAATGTTTATGTAGGAAGGTTTCAATGTGTAAAGGTGCATTATGTGGTTGGCTCACAGAGGCGTCATCAGCTTCTGTGAATGTAAGGGAGTGTGGAACAGAAAGGTATCCCACCAAGGATTGAAACTGGTCCATGTTTAGATCAATAGGGATGGAAGTGTCTCTCAAGGTTTTGTCAAGAATGGCCTTATGTGCAGGGGATATGCGTAAAAGTTCAAGGATGGAGATAGGTGTGGGTTTCTTCCCTAACTGTTCTACAAGGTCATACTCAAGTTTGGTTGATAAGGAAGTAGTCTTTTTAGCTGGAGCACCTTGTAAAGTGAATTTTCCTCGATGAGTTGTAACATTACACTAAGAGGTAGGTTCGGAAGAAGATCTAATTCCTTTCAGGACAACCTTGGGTCTTTGGGTAGAATTCTCATGCGTTTTGTCCTTGATGATAATGGTAGAGACATAATTGTCCATTGAAATGTGATCAACAATTGAATCATAGTTATAGGATTCTTTGGTATAGTTGGTTTGCTTATCTATGGCTTTAGCTTTTTCCTTGTCATGTTTTGGGAATGGATCTTTAAAGATCTGATTTTTTAAGAATTTTTTTGCATCAAAATTAAAATCACAAAGAACAGATGTTGTGTATAATTATGAGATATTTCCAAAAATGTAAGAAAACCCGAACAATTCACTGATTTGCTCTCAAAATTAATTGTTTATGAAAAATCATAAAAAATTCATAGAAAATGAAAATGTGCTCCAAAAATTCTAAATTTTGGATTGAAATCTATTGATACTGTCTTCAACTTGCCAATAAAATTTTGTGCAAAAATTCTAATACGTTTGTGAGATAGGATCAAATCTCTCCAAGATCTTGATTTTGTGTCCAAAACCCTAGCTGCACAAGGTTTTCTCCAAATTGTTTTACAAAACAGCAATATAGGGTTAGAAAAACCTGCAAAAAACATAGATCTAACAAAAATCTATGTCCCATGGGGCGTGCCAAAATGTATATGGTGAAAATGGAAAACAACAATATTGAAAGACTAAATGAATTCAACCACAAAACCCTAGCCTAACAACAACAAAGATCCACCATAACTTATGAAGATTACCTAAGACAATGCAAATCAAATGAAATCACAAAGATTATACCATCACATGTCCAATAGGGTTTAGATCTCCATTCTTCCTATCTCCATTTATCTTGCTTGATATAGTTGCTCTTAGATTTTATATGTGCACAAGAGCTCAACAAAGAACGGAAATGTGGTTGAAAGTAGGCTTGATCGCATATGCAAGTTTGAAAGTGTAATGTAGTTGAGAAGTCAACTAATCAGGGTTGATAATGAAGGAAGTGTCCTCTTATATAGAAGACACTGTAGGAAATGGAGGGATAAGATTGGAGGTGTAAGAGATAAATAGTCAGCTAGGATTAGAGGGTAGGTAGAGAAAATAAGAAAATAATGAAAGGGTAGGTAGTGTAGGAATTAAGAGATGAATGACATGTGTCATGGGTAGAAAAGGTTAATGAATTAATTAAATAAATAAAGATTTATTTAATTAATAGAGGAAGTGGGATCAATTAAATAAATAAGATATCTATTTAATTTAGGAAAAGGATAATTTAAATAAATAAAAGTATTTATTTAAATGAGAAATAAGGCTAAAAGAGGATAAATGAATTAGTTAAATAAATAAAGATTTATTTAATTAATAGAAGAATTAGGCTTAAAATAATTAAATAAATAAAGATATTTATTTAATTAGACTAAACAATTTTAGGTGTCTACAACTATAATTTAGTTGCATTTCATTTAAGTGAATTTGTTATAAAGAACATTCATTCATCCATGTAGTGCATTCATTTTAAATATGCATTCCTTTCATCATCCTTTAAGTTCATTTAGAATTCATTTCATAGCTGCATTTTTCCCCATTTTCTTTCATCTAGATTCATGAGATGCATGCATTATCCTCCAATTGCACTAAGGTGCAGTTATTCATTATCCTTTAATTGCATTAAGGTGCAGTTATTCATTATTCTTTATCCCCTATTTGCATTTATTTGCATTATCATTTCAATCTCATTTATCACTTAGTTATGTTTTGAATCATTTTAGTCATTTAGATTAATTTTAAATACATCTCATAAACATTACATCATTTAGATACATTCATTTAAGTGCATTCATACATAAACATTTGTATCAACATTTGTTCATCCATTTAAAGTGCATTCATACATCACATTTGCATACACATTTGATTCACTTAGATTCATCTTACAACATGCATCATTTACTCATATCATATCATAAAAAATGAACAAGTATTATCTATCACAAACATCATTATGCATTATTTCAACTCATTATTTTTGCATACATCATCATCATTACATCATAATTAACATCATTACCACAAGCATCGTCCATCTTCTACCTGCATCCACATAATTAGACAAATCATCCATAGCATGCATCTAGAAATCATATCATCACCATGTATATATAGTAATCAAATCATCCATAGCATGAATCTAAGCATAACTCATAATCATCATCCTGTATCAACAATATACGTGTCATCATACATATGCATATAATATCAAAGCATGGGATCTCTTCATATATCACATTAAAAAAAAAGATTACATGTATCATAGTACAATGATGTCAAAATATATCGACTACCAAAATCCATCCAAGTCACAGTCCAAAATAATAATGTAACAAGTACCTAAAATATCTCAAATGGCACTCTGGCCAGATGCTGCACCACGACTACCCCCTACTCCTCCCCAACCACCTCACTGAGGAGGACCCATAACACCCCCACTTCTCTGAGCCCTCTGTGACCACTTTGATCTTGCCCACCGCATCTTAGAATAGCTCAGTGCTTGCTGACTAACTGGCACAACCAGCTCATATATTCCCCACCAATAGTCAATCTCTCCACTTGCCTGTCACATCTCCCTCAACACCACCTCAGTTGGACCCTATGCCTATGCTCCCTCCAAGACTTGGACTCTATCCTGCACCTCCCTCAACCTGTCCACCAGATCATCTCTCTCTTTCCTCACTACAGTCAGCTCCACCTCCCATGCAAATAGTTGGACATCTCTAGCTGCAATCTCTGCCTCGCTATCCTCTAACCGAGTCTGTGAGTGTAAAATCATATACTCCCATACATCTCCATCTCCTCCACCTATCTCTCCCCCTCCCATCTCCATAGGAACCTCTCCTCCACCTATGGCTCCCTCTCCCATCTCCATAGGCACTACACCCCCACCAATATCCCTACCTCCTTCTTTGGCAGCCCCTCGTATCAGTGGACCCTGTGATAGTCGCAACGACTCTCCCCCTCTACCTCTCCTCTGTAATCATCCTCCTCCACCACCTCCACCTCCAAATCCCCCTCCACCACCAAATCCTCCTCGTCCTCCACCTCCTCCTGCTCCACCAAATACTCCACCACCTCCATCTCCTCCTCCACCTTTTCCTGCTCCACCAAATCCTCCTCCACCACCTCCATCTCCTCCTCCTACTCCTCGACCTCCTCTCTTCCTCCTTTATCATCTCCTCTCATCCTCAAAAGGTGGTATAGGCTCGATCGGATCTGAAATCTATATAATCAGATGTGCAGTATGATACTGTGTGTACTCCTCTGTCACCCCTGCATCGACAATCTCAGGCCTCATATGCCCTGGTCTCGCCTGTAAATTCTGGAACTCTATCAAGGCCTGATCATATGGTAACATTGGTCCCCACTAAAATCTCTCCCGTACTACCCATGCATACTCCCCTGAGCCTCTCGACAATCCCTACCTCCGTCAAAACTGCCTCATCACTCTCCCTGGCACCTGTCTCTCTATAAGGTAGGATGTGCGCCCAATCAAAAAGTGTGTCATAAATACATACAGTAGCACTTCTGCATCATCCTCCCAAGGCTCACACTCGATATACAACCTCCATATCACTGTATCTAGGTCATCTAAAGCCCGTCACAAAAAATCCAACTTCCTCAGATGGGGCTGGCTCATCATCCCTCCATACATATAAACATAGGGCTGATATATCACCCTAAATATCAAGTAGACTGTTCGTGTGACTGGCAAGTGCTCCCAAGCCCAGATGTGTAGTAATGTGATCCCTACTGCTAGTGATCTCTTCTCTCGGTACACCACCTCGTGTAGCTCCCTATAAATATGTGCTAGCACACATGGTCCCCAGGCATAGTGGGTCCTCTCAGTCATCATCTTCTCAATCACCTGGTCCCAACCAACGGCTAGTCCATGTGAACGTCAGTCGGGGCACACCAAACCCCCGACGATCCTGGATAAAACTATTGGTAAAGGCTCATACAATGCTACTATGTCCTCCTAGGATACAAAGTCATCCTCAATATAAACATCATCAGCAAATATTCTCTACACCGTCGTCGTCCCTAATGCTTGATCATAGGTCACCAGCTCCCCTCTAATCAGGATGTGTAGTATCCTCCACACATCCTCTAGCATCACTGTCATCTCTCCCATCGCCAGGTAGAAGGTACATATCTCACTATGCCAATGCTCGGCCAGTGCTGTCATCAGTCCGCAATTCATCCGAATCACGGGACGATAGATCATATCGTACAAACTAGTCGCAGCGACGCAGAATCTGTCTGCCTCTGTCAGCTGCTATGTGGCAGGATGCTGCTCCGGCATCTGTAGAACAGGCACGTCCTCCTACACACATCAACAAACATTAGTTGTTTTGGTACAAACTTTCTTAAGTTTTCAACCTAGACTATCAACAGATACTTTGATCAAGTATCTTCGGGTCTCAATAGGTAATCGATTATGGCAATCCTAGACTACAACAGACATTTATCATAATGACCTAGTCTCAAGGGGGCTGCTATAATTCACCAAAACAACCAATCAAACAATCAACTGAGACATCAGGCTATGTTCTCTAACACTGGGGAATTTTTATCACAATAGTGCTATTCTGCTCACAATAGCGCCACAATTTGTGCACAAAAGTGCTAAACAATCAAACACGCTAAATTAACTACACAACAATGCTATTCAATAACAACAGCACTACAACAAACATACAAACGTGCTAATACTACAATACCACTACTACTATGTAATGAAAGCACTAAACCTAACACAAGCGCTACAACTACTATACAATAGCACCATTGCGGCATAATAGTGCTATTCTAGGCGACAATAGCATTAAAACATGGTTTTAGCGCTATTATCTTGATTGGACTTTGATGCCTGAAAAAACATGCCAAAAATGCACAAAACACAAAATTCAAAATTTGTGTATAGCTGGTTTGTAGTTGTCTGGCTGTTGGAATCGACAGATCCACTCTAGCCGGTGATCTTCTATAGGCATAGGCATGATGATCGTTGCTCACTCCTTCACCAAAAATTCCCTATCAGAGCTCTAAACTGCCAAGGAGATAGGTGCAAATGAGCCTATTTTTTCCCCTTCCCCCCCATATATACCATCCAGCCCTAACCCTAATTCACCCCGCTTACTGTTGTGGTCCCTCTAAACTTCCAACGTCTCTCATTTCCTCATTTTACCCCCATTTTTCTCCCATCATTTCACCGTTATTGCTAATTTCTTGTATTCTACCTCCCCTCAACTTCTTGTTCTTTTTCGAGAGATCACCCGATTTTTTGAAATTTTTTAGCCCATCTGTCGAGGGGACATAGCACCCACTAAATTAACATTTATGGGGCATATTTCTTCACACCTATTTTTCTTTCTTTGAAACGATGTGATAAACCGCACCGTCTCAAAGAGGGGCAAAAGTAGTCACATAAATCTGTCCATTTAATTAAATGAATATTTACTATTTATTTGATTATTTAACTATTAATAATCAGTTAATTAAATTAAAATTTAATTAATTCATCCTCAGCCTCTTCTCCTATTAATTAAATAAATTATTCAATTTATTTAAATATTAATTAAGCTACATTCTTAAGGAATTAAATGAATAAAACATATTTATTGAATTTAACCCTCTTTCCTCTTTTAAATAAATAATAAAATATTTATTTAAATCCTTAAACTACTCCCCCCCTCCCCCCACTTGCATTCTCCTACAAATGCAAGTTGCACCTATTTAGTTGAAATAAATGAATTTTATTTTAATTAAAATCCTATTTTCCCTCACCCACCAAACCCACTTACATCTTAAATCCCCTTCTAGACAATTCTAACCACTTTCTAAATTCTTCTAAACCATTCCTAATTTGCCTAATCCATTTCCTAAATATTGTCACATTCCTAGGCAACTTGAAGTCACTTCTCAAAGCCTCAAAGTCTTTGAAAAGCATTAAAGGCTTTATGTATTCAACAGGTTAACGCCTAAAGTATTCCAAACCATTAATGGCTCTTACATGACCATTAATGCTTAACTCAACTCACCCACATGGTTAGAGACTTTCCTCTAACTTAACCATCCTTTTGACTCATGGGTCTCTTCAAGCATTAATGGTTAACTCAACTCACCCACTAACTCTTGTACAAGAGTTTAGCCATTGGATAAAGGCATTATTCATTGGATAGCGACTTTATTCATTCAACTCAAGCTTAACCTTAACTCCTAACCTAACCTTCATGTCATTTCAAGCATTTAATGCTTCTTCCCTCTCCTCTCAAGCCATCTCATGTTGGCATTTGTCATCCTGGGATTGGGTTGAAAGCCCTCACATGGATCATAAATCTTTCTATCTTGACCCTTGTTGAGATTACTTAATCTCAACCATCCATTGCCCTATTTTTCCTATAAATAGAGCCCATTCCTTCATAATTCAGATCCAGAAATCTTGTATGCATCTAATCTATAGTGAAATTTAAGAGATCATTTTAGGAGTCATCTAATCTACATTGTTATTTTGGTTAAAACCAAGATAGCTTAATTAGGCTTTCTCATATTTCGCTTGCATTTGCATATTTTAAATCATTTTTCATAAATCTTGAATCTCCATAAGACTTCCATAGTAGTGCAAAGAGCTAAGGGCTACACTCATGTGGAACTTGGAGAGGAGAGGAACAAGGGAGAAGCTACTATGAACATGTTGGCAAGCATTTGGAAGGGTCTTGTGTCTTTCTTTTGTTTTTGCATACTTTCCATTAAATGTTTGATCTCTCTTCATATGCTTGCTTAGGATCGTATTTCGTTTATGATACTAACACTAACAGTTGATTCTTGAGTCTTTTGTTTGTGTTCCTAACATCCTATTTTGCAGTGCATCGGTTATAGTAAATGGTACATGTATAAAAATGTGTGTAAATAAAGACAACATAATGTGCAATGTATGAAAATATATGTAATTGAATAAGAATGATAGAATGAAAAGAAAGAAATTAATTTAAACAACAGTTATATCGTTTATTGAAATATAACTATATTAAATAATTATCTAATCCACTGAAATAAACTCAACATTAAATAAAATGTGTACATATTTCACATAGAATAAATTATTAAATTATAAATGATAAAAAAAATTTGTATTTGATTTCAATGTACACTTTCATCTAAGAAAAATAGACATTCCAACTATGAAAAAGTTGTAGTAATTTTGACGTGTAGGATCACTTCAAGTATTAAAAAAATAATGTTCTAGCAGAACACCCCATAGTCATATTATTCGCACCAAACTAGAGTAATTACTTGGCACCCAATCAAAGCTAATTAACACTGGTTATTTGCACCCAGTCAAGGTCAAAATGTTGTATCTGTTCCAACGAAAGAAAAAGTGAGATTCCAACTAAAGTTGTGGAAACCCTGAAGTGTAAGATGTGGATACTTGTATTTTTAATGTTTCCCTTGTGGAAAAACTGAGACCACATATTCTATTATGTAGTTTCTGGCATAATACTGAATGTAGTATTATTCAATCCTATTACAAAGAAGCGTGCCTTGGTGTTGAAGGCTGTAACGGCAGATATTTAGCATGGCCACTGAGGGTCAACAACTCGGCGGAAGGATCGATCCTGACGCCTTCAAAGCTGCGGTAACGCGTTTAAGGATCGATCAACAACTGAGTTCCCAACTTAAAGCAGCTCTCAACAATATTACACCTGGAGGGGAAAATACTCTTCTCCATTTGGCTGCTAGTGTAGGAAATCTACACTTCATTCAACAGCTCCTGCAACTCAATCGTCAACTTCTGAAGGAAACCGATCCCGAAGTGAAGCCTCTGCTTGTGAATGCTACCAATGCCGAAAAGGATACTGCGTTACACTTGGCTGCGCAGGGAGGTTTCTCCAACGTTGTGAAGATTCTACTCCAACAACCAGAAAGTGGTGTGGATCTCCGCAATAAGCTTGATGAAACAGCTTTGTTCAAAGCCTACGAAAGCGGCAATTTAGAGACAGTGAAGGCAATATTTGACGCATCTCCGTCGAGCTTACTCGAAAGTACGGTGCACAAGAGGAACTGTTTATCTGTTGCAGTAAACAGAGGAGATTCAGGTTATTTTATTTCGATTTTAGGATTTCTTTGCCTATAAGTTTGTAAAAGTATCTGCTAAGCATCTCCTAATTTAACGGTTCAAGACAAATATCATTTTGTCCCCAATTTTTTCTTTATCTTAAATAACACGAGGATGATTGTCTATCATGTTTCAGTTCTTTCTATTTTTTCAAGTCGTTTGATTATGTTGTTTCTATTTTACTTCAGCTTCTGTTCGTTTACAGTTGATAACCAATGAGTTCTTCTTTACTTCTTCGTGTATTTAGTTGAATTCTGTATTTATGTTGTTATATTAGTTGAGGTCTGTATCGCTTCAACAAAGGTAAATTAGGCATTCTCTTACCCTTGGCCCTTCTTGAAGAACATCTTATCTAACTTAAGGCAATGATTTTGGATGCTTCTTTTACAGATCTAGTTGATCATATACTAAATTTATCAGATGCGAAGCAGTTAATCCAACGTAAGGACGAACTTGGCAACACAGCTCTGCATATAGCTGTTGAAAGAAACTACGTGCATATAATAAAGAAGTTAATAAAATTTGAGGCCAAACTGTGTTATTGGGTTAATGACAGCCAAGAAACTCCCATCTGTGTGGCAGCGAAATTGGGTCATCTGGAAGCAGTACAAGAGTTGATAAATGAGAGGCCAGACGCTGTCGAAATACGGAATAGTTGTGGAATGAACGTTCTGCACTTAGCTGCCCTAGTTAGGCAAGTGCGAATTGTTGATTACCTGAACGAAGAGGTAGGCTTATCATACTTGGTCAACAAGGGACTTGACAAACCTCCACATGAAGAGCCTCTGCGAAGTGGAGGAAAGACAGATCCGGCTGAAAAGAAAGATCCAAAAGATGAGCCCGTGAAAAGTGGAGGAAACACAGATGCGGGTGAAATGAAATCTCCTTTTTCGAGGATAAGTGAAGGAGACACACCACTGCATATTGCAGCAAAGAAAAAAGACTTGAATGTAAGTCTCTTTTTATACAAACCTCTGTTTGTCACTGCTGAAGTTTGTTCTTTCAACCAATTACTGTGTACAGCTATATAAGTTTTGGGTTTGTGTAGATTCTTAATCTAATCTCGTCTATATATAGAGTCAAATTACTGAAAGTATTTCTACTGAAGACAGAAATTAAAATCATCACGGCAAGAACTTCCGTAGAAGAAATCTTTATGCATAGTTAGTTCCAATAGATCATTTAATTTTTATGAACTTATTTGAGTTTGCATTTTTCAGATGGTGAAGTCGTTGCTTTGTATAGCGGGGATAAACAAGTTTGCTGTCAACAAGGCAGGCTTAACGGCCTTTGATATCGTGAGAGAGAACACGCACTATCACGAATCTGACAAGATAATTTCAGTTCTGGCCAGTTATCCTTCCAATCGCAAGCCATTCTTGTACAGCGCTCCAAAGGTGAGTGCAGAGAAACATGAGGTTGCTGTTGAGATGGTGGACAAAACATATGAGGACAGGCGCAACACAGAACTAGTGGTGGCAGTTCTATTAGCGACAATGTCATTTACGGCAGCTTTCACTGCTCCGGGCAGTTTCGTGACGGACGATGGGAATGGAAATGGGGACTCAAAGGGATCGGGAATTTCGCTTGCGCCTGCGCCTGGAACTGGCTCAGACAAGAGTTTAGGTTCGCCGATTCTGCTTCCGTTGGCCTCCTTCAAGGTTTTTCTCATCTTTGATTGTGTGGCATTCTTTCTGTCGCTCTTAGTGGTGCTGATGTGGCAGATGAGTACACCTATTACCACGGGAAATAAGGTATTGTTCCTCTGTATTACCAACCTATTGGTTTGTGCCACGTTTGCCTTTACGGCCTATGGCTTCATGCTTGCAGTGTATGCCATGCTTTCCAACATGAATCCCGAGCTGGCTTGGTTCATTCTTGGGGCGTGCTTGATCATCTGCTTCTGTGGTAATTTCACTTTTTTCTACATGGCTGCAAAGTTTACAGTGAAGAAGGCTAGGTTTAACCACCTGAACGGTCTACTTCCTTTTCTTTCTGACCGTCTGGGGGAATACGTGTGGATAAAATTAGAAAGATGGGGGCTTTTGGACTTGGTGCGCCGGTCCAAAACCAAGTGGCTTGCTATCCTATACTACCATAGCAATGAGAACGATAAATAAGGTTTGGGAAAGTTGCTTTTGCAAGTCTGATACAGTGTTGCAGCTTCTTATTTCTACATGACTTTGATCGTATTCAACTATGTCTTATAATATTAAATGTTTTCATATTATTAGAAGTGTACAAAGTATCTACATCTGTGTTCAAATCAGATACTTGCGTGCTTAGAGCTGATTTGATATGTGTATGCTTCAAGTTGAATGTTAGATTTACTGTCAATAATATTTTTGTAAATTATTTTTATATTTAAATGATTATATTTATGATTCTTGAAAACAAATAAAGTGTATAAGGGTGTTTAGTCTTTTGATTGAAGATTGTGGGTTCTTGATGAATGGATAGATTATTTTGCCTTTGTATTTGGAAATGCAATCTCTCTTCATTACAAAAGAGGGTGGGTCCATATAAAGTAAGGGACCTTATCTAGACATGATCATACAAGTACATCATTAAAAATGCATTCCTTATGAGAGCCTAAAAGATAGAAGAAAAATATTCCATGAATAGCTTCCATCTCACAAGTGAACTTTTACGAATAAAATAGGAGATTGCTCAACTAAGTAAGAAATATGAACATTTGACTAACCTAAATTTACATTTATAAATATGAAACCAAAAAATCCAACAAAAATCATTTGTAAACATAAAAATTAATAGGTAACACAGTAACACAAAACATCTGATCATCCAAGCTTGTACTTTTGCAACTCTAGATGGGGAAGGTAAAGAGCATTAGTTGGTAATTTATTTATTTATTTTTGTTTAAATATGAGGCTAAGGTGTGTAATTATGTGGTCAATCATGTGACTATAGAAATGATCCTAGACAATCAAATGACTAGATCTAAGGAAAAAAGAACTAGATGAGAGTTCGTGTGTGGATAAGTGTCATAACTTCTTAGATAAGTATAATGTATGGTAGTGTGCGCATATAAAATTAGGTAACTATTCATGGGAATGCATATGTATATTAATATACCTAAGGATAGGAGAATAGTCAAAATTCCATACAATATTGCAGTATTGTTCATAAGATATATGTATCCAAGCATTTCCTAAAAATATTCACAATATTGCATAGAAAATAACATATATATGCTAGTTTCATAATTATATTTTCCGTTACATTGAATTGTGTCTGAATCCTAATTGATCATGCATCAAAAATATTATAGCACTCAAAAATGTTCATGTAAATTTGATATCTAATTAGATATAGATTATATGAAGTTGATGTGTCCATATAAGTAATCAACCCTATTAAGACATGATAACTTAAATAATAATTTAACTATATACTTTCAACATGCTCTCATCATGAGAACCTACAAAATAGAAAAACAAATGTCCCATTGGTAGCTTGTATCTTACAAGTGAAATTTGAGAACAAAAGAGAACATTACTTATCAAAATGTCCCCTTAGTTTGAATTAATTAAAGATAGGTGGGTAATAGAAAATTGATAACTATATCTATTATATTTAGAAATACATATCATGAATAAGGGTATGTAATATTTTGATTAACTAATTTTGATTTCTAATGAAGATTCTAGATTATTTTATCTTTGTAATTTAGAAAGGCAATCTCTCTTCATAAATATGGTCTCAAATTCTATATTAATCCTTTGTTCTATAAAGTTAAAGATTAGAATTATGGGTCGAATTTGTGATCATGAAATCTTTATATTCTTATGGCTTGACAAACATTTTGCTTCCCTCTAGGTGAAACTCAATCTAGTCTTATCTTCTTAAACATCTCGAGACTATCAATAGTTTGAAATAACTTGAATGATCTTTATTATGTCTTTAAGAGATAAATTTCCTTAATTAAATCCCTAGAAAATGTACAAATATTGATGATAGCAAGCAAGGGCTATCAATTACAAGTTTGTTATTCTTTTTCATTTATTAAATCTAAATGTTTCACTATTTATTCTACTTTAATACTAGACAATGAGAGAGGATTCTTGAAAGATGACAAATATGGAATAAATAAAACTAAATTTCATTAAATTGTAACTCATAACACCTAATGATGTAAGCTTCTTTTTTTTTTCAACTCTAGGTGAAAGTAAAAAGGATTATTTGGTGAAAATTAATTATATTTATTAATTTTTAAATATGAGGCTTAGGTGCCGAATTTTGTGGTCAATCATGTGACTAGAAAAATAATCTTACACAATCAAATGATTAGATCTAGACAAGTAAGAACTAGATGAGATTTTTTTGTAAGGGTGAGCGTCATAACTTCTTAAATATAAACAAAATGTATGGCAGCATGCACATATAAGGTTGGGTAACTATTCATGGGAATAAATGTGTGTAATAGGTAGATAGAAGGATATGGGAATAATTTCAACTCCAAATAAAATTTCACCATTGTACATAAGATACATGTATCAAAATATTTCCTCAAAATAATCACAACATTGCATCGAACATAACATATATATGTTAATTTATGTCCTATCCTTTTGGTGGTTCTTTATTCTCTATCTTTTGATGACAAGACTCCCTTTTCAAAATAATGTGATGATTAGAAAAGTTCATTTGTCTGCTTTGAAGGTGCCTACTCCACTACTCTGAAATGTTTTACGAGTAATGTTGATGCTTCTTTGACTATTGTTCATTGTAAGAAAAGAAGTTAGTCCTTGATTGTTCCTAACATAAATGCAACCTGACTAAAACATTGGAAATATGTCATATTGTTCTCTTTTTAATTTATTAAATACAATAAAGCTATTATTCATTTTCAAAACAATTTACTCCACTTCCAAAAACTGACAGCCATGAAATCAATTTCTTCAAGAGAATCACCTTTCTGTCATATTGTCATTTCATGTCTTTTTTAACAGCTATGCCCATTTTTCTACTTTAAAGTGAGGATGCATTCTAATGTGTAGAGCCGTATCCATTTCACAACAGAATAGTTTATGTCACATTATTCACTGATATTATAAGGAAGCATCTTGACCAGCCTTAGAAAATGACGAAAGAAAGATGTCATGTCAACTAACCACGAATAGACAAACAGAACGATTAATCACTTTAGTGTTGGCACTCTTTCGCGAGGTCGTAGTCATGGGGTTAATGTTGACGATGGACACTTCTTTCTGTCATATATTTTCCACGCCTTTTAGACTTGATGTCCATTTTTCTCTTTATGTTTAAAGAAAGTCTATTATTGCAATATGTGGAGCCGCATCCATTTCACAGCATAATACTTTGTAATCACATTATTTAATATTGTGTAAACAGATGTTCAAGACTATCGTCAAGAGCCTAGCAGAATGATCAATCACCCTAGAAAAAAAATTATCTTGAATCTAAGGGTCGGTAGGTTAGATAAAGCTAAGAGTCGTCACTAACCTGCAAATTTTTTAGAGTATAAATGTAGTAGAAAAATAAAACTTCATGGCAATAGAAAAGAAATTTCATGGCAACTGAGCGTGAATAGCAAAAAAAAAGTGAAAGGTCACTTCAGGTAGCTACTATTTGAAAAAAAAAGGTTAAAAAGTTCTATGAGAAGGCAACGAGACTCACATTACCACTATTTTGGCAGTGTCACAGTCGTGAGATTTATCTTGTCGATGGAATCTCCTCATAGTCTTATTTCTTCCACGCCTTTTGGACGGGTATTCCCTCTGTAGACACGACATAATACTAGTGTTGAAGGTTGAAACACAGAAATTTGCTATAGATCATACTGTAGGTTGAATTATTTGATGACATTATAATAAAGCATATTTGATAGCGCTGAAGGTAGCAATGTAAAAAAAATCTATGGCAACTGAGTATGAAGAGGCCAAGAAAGGGATCGATCCTGACGCGTACAAAGACGCAGTAAGCCTTGGAACAAAAATTGATGAATTTTATTATGGTGTTCTTAGTATATTACTTCAGCTTTGGATTCTTTACAGTTGATAACTATATTATATATTTTATATATACTAATTTATTTTTCAATATTTTTGACGCCTAATGGTTTTATTTCACAATTCAGTTAAGGGCAAGAGGTCCAAGGAAATTCATTTTATTCTCTTCTTTCCTCTAAGGGAGTTCCTATTCCTTCTTACAAAGAGATTGTTGAGGAAGCCATTAGAGTTTTTGCAGAATTGTTAAAAGAGGACTCTATTTTGGCCAATGTATAGGAAGGGTTTGTGCTTGATAGTATTCCTGCCATTACTAGTGATGCAATGAATGAGGATCTCCTTAGAACTATCTCTCTTCTTGAGAGTGGAAAAATTGTGTTTCTCTTGAAGAAGGGGAAAATTCCCTAGCCTAGATGGGTTCCCTATAGAATTTTATCAAGAGTTTTGGGATATAATTGTTGGAAAAATGGTGTCTCAACTTGGCATTTACATGATGTTACTATTTATAGTTAATTTTTGTTTATAATTCACATATTGGTATCCATTGGTGTTAAGATGGACAAAGAGGAGAAATGTGGCATCTTGCTTTGTTCTTTGCTTATGTTTATTTTTTTGATGATTTTAGTAGGACAGGGGTATACTTACTAAAGAGTAAATCTAAAGTTTTCAATCGTTTTAAATAATTTAAAGAAATGGTCGAATTGTAAACTAGAAAAAAAAATTAAATGTTTGAAGATTGATAATGGTGGTTAATTTTCTCTAATGATTTTGATAGATTCCATAAAAATTATAAATCTGTATTCTCTACAACAGAATGGAGTTGCAGAAAAAATGAACAAGATATTGATGGAGAGGGCTAGGAGTATGCTGAGTTGTGCTGGCCTAAAATTAAAAATTTGGGCTGAAGCAATTGTCATTGCTTGCTACTTGATTAACGGTCTACTACATCAACTCTTGTTGATAAAATGCCTATGGAAGCATGGTCAGGTCACAAGCCTTCTTTGAGACATCTTAGAGGTTTTAGTTGCGAGGCATATGCTCATGTGCCAAAAGAGAAGTGTACGAAGTTGGAGGAGAAGGTTGTGAAATGTATCTTCATCAGTTATAGTTATGGTGTAAAAGGATACAACCTTTGCGACCTTGTTGCATAAAAGGTAATTAATAGTAAAAGTGTTATTTTTAGAGAAATTAAGTCTCCTTTTGCTACATTGCAACCATAATAGACTAAACAGGAAGATATGATTCAATTCCCTTCTATGCCTAAAAGAGTTGAATTGAGTCAACTTGATAGGAAAGAAGTTGAGGAGAGCTCATCTAGATCTGAATCTTTAGAAGATGAGGAAGAACCTCCAACTTGGCTTGTTCAAAGGTGTACATGACATAGACAACCAACTAAAAGGTATTCACCTAATGATTGGAGATGTATTTTTGTTTTGAATACTAATGTGGATGAACCTATTTCTTTAGAAGAGGCATTAGGTAGGAATGATGCAGAATCTTGGAAGAATGCTATGGAAGAAGAAATGAAAGCTTTGAAAAAAAATGATGAATGGGATCTTGTACCATTGTCTAAAGGACGAAAGCCTGTTGGTTGCAAATGCGTGTTCAAGAAAAATATTGGTTCAGATGGAAGCATTGAGAAGTATAAAGTAAGGTTGGTTACAAAAGATTACTCTTAGGTTGAGGGTATTGATTATGGTGAGATATTTTCTCCTGTTGTAAAAATGACATCCATTAGATTTTTGCTTTCTATTACTACTTCTTGTAATTTAGAGGTCGAGCAAATGGATGTGAAAATTACTTTCCTTCATGGTGATTTAGAGGAAGGTATTTATATGACACAACTAGAGCACTATGTGGTGAAAGGTAAAAGTAATTTGGTCTATAAATTGAAGAAATCATTGTATGGCCTCAAACAGAGTCCTGGGATGTGGCACCAAAAATTTAATACAAATGTGTTGATTTTAAGATCTGAGCATTCTAAATCAGATCACTATGTCTTTTATAAATCTAATGGTGATCATTTCTTGTACATTGCATTATATGTTGATGATATGTTATTCATTGGTAAAGGAAAATGTATGATTTCAGAATTGAATTCTCAGCTTGCTGCTAAATTTTAAATGTATAATCTTGGTGCAGCGAAAAACATTGTTGGGATGTAAATTAGAAGAGATAGAGTGAACATAAAGCTATGGCTAGGGCAGAGTAAGTATGTGAATTCAGTTTTACGGAGGTTCAACATGCAGGATTGTAGACCATTATGTGTTCCCTTCACAGTTTGAATGAAATTATCTATTTTAGATTGTCCTACATCTCCATCAGAGATGAAAGAAATGAGTAGAGTGCCTTACTAGAGTGCAATTGCAAGTTTGATATATGCAACGGTTTGTACTAGACCAAACATTACCCAAGAAGTGGGAGTTCTTTCCAAACATATTTCTAATCCTGATAGAGTTCATTGGGATGCAGTCAAAAGAGTCTTTACATATTTGAAGGGTACCTCTAAGTATTCTCTTTGTTATCATGGTAATTTGGTTGGAGATGTGATTTACCTTGATATTCATGGATATGTGGATTTAGATTGGGCAGGTTATATTGATAGCAGAAGATCCACCATTGCTTATGTATTTACTTTATTTGGCGGTGCAATTAATAGGATGAGTAAGCGGCAAGTTGTGGTTTCTTTGTCCACTACAAGAGAAGAGTATATGGTAGCTACTCATGCTTGTAAAGAATCCATTTGGGTTAAGAGACTTTGTTAAAATATTCAAATAAAACAAGAAATAGTGACACTTTACTGTGACAGTCAGAGTGTGATCTGCATTTAACTAAGAACCCAGCATTTCATGCCCAGACTAAGCACATTGATGTTTAGTATCATTTTGTCAGAGATATGGTTGAAGATGGTAAGGTGAAGTTGGTTAAGGTAGAGACTTTGATGAATATTCTAGATTCTTTAACTAACACTGTGAGCATAAAGAGGTTTAAATGGTGTTGTGAGTCTATGGGCCTCATGGCCCCTAGTAGTTAAATTATTGTGTTGATACTCCCTTTGCTCTTGAAAGTTCTTCGACAAGTGAGAGAATGTTGGGACATGGTGTCTCAACCTTCAATTTACATGTGTTACTATTTATAGTAAGTTTTTGTTTAAGCATGAAATGGTGGGAAATTATCCCTAAAGCTTCTAGTTCGCTAGATAAGCACGTCAGTAAAAATTTGTTGTAAGATCATAGCTAGTTTTGAAAATATTAAAGTTTCCATTTTGGAGGGGTGTGATAGAGCATTTCTCTAGCTTTCTGATGCTTCAAACAGTTCGTCAATCAGACACACGGTTCACAAGTTATGGCCTTCGGAAGTTTGGACTCCTGAAATAGAAAATATAAAATGCATTGGACACATAAATGAGATGTATAATGGAGGAACACATGTTGATGTGTGTTTTGACACATCATAACACATCTATAATGGGGATAACCTCTGCTCTAGTTTATTGGGTGGTTTTAGCCCATGGTTTTGTAATTCCGTTTGATGCTTTCTTATATTGTATCTCCTATATATGAGGTGTGTGAGATAGAGGTTGTGTGTAAGAGTCTTACGGCTATTGTGTTACCTCTGAGTCTTTGATTAGTAGTTCTCTTCTGAAGAGATTTCTCTGCAAGTATATTGTAATCTGTTATTGATTGTTGAATAATTTATTGAGCTACTTTTGGAGTGTGGGGTTTTTCTCCTGAACGGGTTTTCCCATGTAAATGATTGTGTTGGTGAGTTGTGGTATGCATGATATTTTGTTTATTTGTGTTAAGTTTCTGTAACTGCTATAAGGATCTGTAAAATTTTTTGCATTATACTCCTCTCAAGGTTAGTGTAAGAAGTTGTTTCACTACTTCACTTCCTTCCAATAATTAAGTTGGATATTTTGAAGGTGGTGTGGGAGTCTTATATAAATAAACAGAAGCTCAGGGATATGAACGCTACTTTCCTTGCTCTCATACCTTAGAAGGAGGGAGAAAATTCTCTGAGTTCTTTCGATCCTATAGCCTTTTGTAACGTGGTTCATAAAACAATCACTAAACTGATTGTTGAAAGGCTCAAGTCATGGCTCAATAAACTTATTTCAGAAGAGCAACATGGTTTTGGGGTTGGAAGGCAAATTTTGGATGAGATTTTTATAGCATCAGAAGCCATTCATTCTATGGAGATATCTAAGGAGAAGGCTATGTTTATTAAATTGGATATAGCCAAAGCTTATGTTAGAGTCAAATGAAAATTCCTTTATAAAGTGCTTATTGCCTTTGGCTTCAAAATTGAATGGCTTCATTTGTAGCCCTTATTAACAGTGAGCCCATGGATTTATTTGGTGCATGCAGAGGTCTTCGACAAGGGGAACCTCTTTCCCAATTCTTATTCACTCTCATGGTAGAGGGTCTCGGTAAATTTATCAAGTCTTGTGTTCGGCAAGGTTTAATTTAGGGTTGGAATTGGGGTGATCGCCTTCATCCATATGCTTATCTCCAATTTGTGGATGCCACTGCATTGATGGGTCTTGCTAGAATTAATATTTAACCCATTATGATGTCGAATATTCCAAGATGCACCACAATTAATTATTAATTTTATATTTTATATTATTAAACTCTCATTAGTCAATGTGTCCAACACATCTATAACAATAGTACATATCTCAAGATGTGGTGTGCACATCATTCATAATTAGATGACCAATCAAAATTTATTGATAAGTTCTTGAAGACCCATTTTGATTTCTTTGTGTATAATAAACAATGTTAGACAAAACAGTTACCACGTGTAGAATGGTTTTATAATATAATTTTCAACACCATAACCAAGCTATGAATGGACAATATCCCCTATCTATCCAAATATATATACCAAGTAGTTCCGAAGTACAAGTCATGGATTCCACCCTTCACACACATGACACAATTATATAAACCCTTAAGGATTATT
Organism: Cryptomeria japonica; assembly: GCF_030272615.1. Taxonomy (NCBI): domain Eukaryota; kingdom Viridiplantae; phylum Streptophyta; class Pinopsida; order Cupressales; family Cupressaceae; genus Cryptomeria; species Cryptomeria japonica. The sequence goes on from NW_026729143.1 coordinate 21,246, forward strand.
TTTAGATCACATATATTTACATATGAAGTAAAAAACAATCAAGATTACTCCAAATAAAATTTTGACATTGATGAAATGGTCCTTTTTGCATCTAACTGTATATAAATAATCTTCCCTAAAGTTGAAGATTAAATAAAAACGAGCACAAATGATTCATGGGACCTACATTTTTTTACAAAAATATTAAATCTATGGCATACAAATTGGAGCTTTCTCTTTCCTCCAAGTTCCACCTAGTAATCCATTTTTTTTTTTAAGATGAATATTTTCTAGTGTATTCACGCTTAGTTGGTACATTACCTATGTTTGATATGAAGGGAGTAATCCATTTTTGTTTTTAAGATGAATATTTTCTAGTGTATTCACGCTTAGTTGGTACATTACCTATGTTTGATATGAAGGGATTTATGCTCTTGGCACCAGAATGTATACTTGATTGTCATTCATACCAAATACAAATCTACATTATAATTTAAGTTCTCTTCTAGTAGCATGCTATGCAACACAAATATGTAATGTGGTCTAATCACTCTTCGAAAGGCAACAAAAAAATTCTCATCTCAAGATTTGATAATAAATCCTCGTTTAAGAGTGAGGGCATATAAGGAACCATAGTCCTAACTATTTTATTAAATAATTACTTTTGCATTGAGGTATACATAAGGAAAGAATTGGATATATACGCTTTGTAAATCATCTCTTTTCCTATGTTAGTTAATCTCACATGTTTGAAAATAATAACCACGTATTAGGTAAAATTAGTACATGTAGAGCGTATGTATACTACTATAGTCATTTATGAATTTTATTGTTGCAAGCATGAACTCATGATATTGCCCCCTCAAAGAGACCAATGATGTTCTACATTGAAAATTTTCTTAATTCAATATATTAATATATGTTTTGTCTCAATTTTGTGCAATTATTTCTGTACTTTGTGATTTGCTAATATATTTTAAGAGGTTCATTGTAATAGCATTGGGTAATAAATTTTACTAAGAAAATTTGTGTCTAAACCCACAATAATAGATACAAGACACAAAGAAAGTATTTAATTTTTTATATAAAATCATCAAAGCTAGTTTTAAATTAAATTTATTCCATCACATTAATTATAAAACTAAGTATCATTATCCATCATGTTTCTTTTGATGCTTATTTTTCTATTCTAAATTGACACTAGAACACAACTATTGTTTACTAATCTAGATTAATTTGTACCATTAGATTTGAATAGCCTAGATCAAAATTTGAAAAGGTTTATTTTCCTTTTGTACATATACATGTATATAAAAATATTAAAAATTAGATTTTAAGATCTGATAAATTTAATTTTTTTTAATTCGAGCCATTATATGCTCCCAATAGCACATCTAAATCTATTTTTATAGGAGTAATTATAACCAAACAAAACTTCTAATATTTCAATAGTATACCATTTCCAACACCAAAATTTTATAATTCCCTGCCCTAAAATTTTTTCTTTTTTTCTTATGGCCCATCTTCTCATGGTAGCCTAATTAAATTTTTATTGGTGCCTCTAATTCTCTATGTACACTTGCAGTGTGGATTTTAAAGTAGATTTCTTTAGCTATTCTTGAGTTCAAGATTGATTATGTTTCCTAGTACATTATTTGAGGTTGTTTGATCAACTATTCTTGAGTCCAAGATTGATATTTTTGCTTAGTAATTTATTTATCAAGGTCTTCCATTTATCTCTCACATCTTTCATCTATGAATTATTAACCCCTAGGGTCCATTTTTGTGGAGAACTTGAAACTCTCAAGAACTTTTTTTTGTTGTATACTATAGCGAAGAAATTTTGTGCTTAGTTTGATGACTTCAAACCATCCAAGCCTACTCCCTTCTTATGTCATGTGATTTTTCCGAGAGATTTGTCCTACTTCCCTTTCAAATTTACCTACATCTAGCGTAATTTTAAAGGGAAAATATTTCAGCACTTGTATACTATAATGAAGTAATCTTGTACTTGGGTTGATGACTTCAAACCATCCAAGACTACTCCCTTCTCCTGACATATATTGGGAGATTTGTCATACTTCCATTTCAACAACAAAAAATAGGTCATTAAATAGTACAAATCCGAAACCCTCACATAAGTTTTTAAACAACAACAACAACAAAAATTATTTGATACAAAATAAATTTGATACCATTTTGGCAATTTGTTGTTAATGTTTCTTAGAGAATAGAATGGATGCTAAAAAGAATGAAATGAAGCCTTCTGAATTTTTTTGGGGGGAATACCCAACTAGAAAAATGTTCTATTTTTATTGATATAATTAGGAACACATTTTGGGTTTAGAAATAATCTTTTCCATTGCAAGTCACCATTGAAAAAAATCTTACTTCAAAACTATATAATTAAATTATACAAATTGTAAGGTATTGATAAATTAGGGTTTCACCACCTGGATTGATAATAAAGCCACTAATTTCACTTGGGACCAACCTCACATCAAGGGAAGGAATTTAATTTATTCAATCCTGAAATAACTAAACTCGGATCAAGTTAATCCTTACCTTGTTAGAGTTAAATTTGAATAGCAATTAGGGTTAAGTTGTAATGCTAGATCTAGGAAAAATAATGAGAAATGGATATTGAATAATAGTAACATAATGTTCTAGATATCATGCAGAGATGTAAACTTAGATCTGAGGTGGGAAAATGGATCAGAACCTACAAAGAAATATTTAGGCATAATTGTCAAGACTAAGGGAGCAGATTGCCCTAGTCCTCCAAGTATCAGGGGCAAATAGACTGGATGTTTTCCAAATTAGGATGACATACATAATCCATCATTGAAAGGTTGTCAAAAATTCATGAGATTGAGGGGATTTGATCACCCTAGTCCTCTACTTTTTGCACCTTCAAAAGTTGAGTCTGATCGTTGTCATTGACACTAGTACCAAATTTCCCAATCACAACTCTTGAGATAATTCCCTTCACACAAAAAGAAAGAAATAGGGTTGTTGATGGGGATTTGCCTTAAAGGTTAAACCCCAGTTCAAGAGATAAAGCCTTGAATTAAATTCAACTTGTAACTGAAATACTAAAGTAAATTCTATATCATAATACCTCAAATCAGTAATGACTTATTGAAGTTGATTGTGCAATCCTCTTTGAATGTGATCACATATGTCAATGCAATAACATGACTTGACATAACATGAACATGACCTAATAGAACATACATGCTTGCATGAGGAATGATACAATTTTCTCCATGATGTTTTAAGAATATGGTGGGATGAAATCCTACCTTGAGTGCTTAAGAATGCTTGATAACAAATGATTGGTGTATGCACAAATGATGGGGTATGAAAATGATAATCAAATTTAATTGATAGGATGCCTTTATATATAGTTTCATTGGTAAATTACCAGTAAGGCTTACCTCCAATGGTTACATTGAGGTATGTGGAGAAAAATAAATTGAGGAGGCATAGTGCCCAGTCCTATTTAATTTAGGACTTGTTTAAGGGGGACCATGGCACCCAAGACATCCTGGTCTAGATAGGGGTCCCCCAAGCGCCCTTCTCCTCCCAAAATAGGAAAAACAAGGTTGTATCTTGGAGAGCAACATTCTAGGATGGGGTCCACTAGGTCATGCAATTAGGTGACATAAAATTTCAAGTAAAATGAGCCAAAATAGGTGTAGGGAAGAACTAGGATTAGATGAACTAAAGTAGGGCCACAAGAAGGAGGTGTGAATTATATCGATTACAATTTACGATGTTATGTTTATCCCCCACTTTAACAAGAGTACGATTTTATGCAAATACTCACGATAAAGTAGAAAGATGAGGAAAAAAGAGAGGAGAAAATAGGAGCAAGATCACAAAGAGATAAGCCATCACTAATTTTGAGGAACCAAGCCCCCAATCTTAAGATCTTTACTCATCCAAACACATGCAAGGGAACACAAAACAAGACAAAATAAAAAAAGTCAAAAAAAGGAAATCAAAGACAAAAGACACAAAACAAAGGGATTAGTACTAAAACAAAAATCTCTAAGTCAACCAGTTGAAGAGACCTCAATAATAAAAATAAAAATGTCTTAGCCACTAATTTGATTCTCGGAATGTTATTACAAGAACACAAGTAGTCACCTAGAAAGAGAAAGAGCATGCATCAAATAATGAACTTGTGATCCAACAACTAGCAAAGCTATGAGTTCATGGGGAGAAGAAATGAGAAAACGTGGATGCCATAGACTAGCAAGTTGTGTTATGTTGGGTGATCTATGAGAGAGAGAAACAAGGTAACATGGATTCTACGAGCTAGCAAGCTATATCATGCTAGGCGATCCACAGAAAAATGAATTCTCATAGGACAATAAGTTGTATTATGTTGTGTGATCCATGTAGGAAGGAAGAGTCAGAATAGTCTAGAAAGTTCTATTATGTTAGTTCCACTCATCAAAAAATGCATCAAAAGGAAGGTTGAAAGGTCTAGAAAGTTTTATCATTCTATTCAACCCACCTTAAAGAAGTTGAAAAATAGGATGAGTCGACATCTATTTATATATATTGTTTGGCTTCAAGACTTAAGCATCTCGTCTAAGGCTTTGATCTGGTTTCGTGCATGTAACAACCTATCTAAGACATGTAATTAAAAATGTCTAAGACAAATAATAATTAAAATACTAATAATTGTATTTTGAATTTTATTTATATAATAAATTAAATTTCAAACTACAAAATCTAAATTGAAATTTATAGGATAAAAGAAACTACCTTTTAATTAAACATTCTCTCTCTCTCTCTCTCTCTCTCTCTCTCTCTCTCCTCCTCCTACTAAGTGTAGACCTCCAACTTAGATCTAAGACCATAAACTCATCATATAAATACATATTTAACAATATGTAGTAACTTGTTCTACTTTGTTTCTTGTTTCCATGTGGAACTTGGCTTTCACTACTTTGAATATCTACAGACTAGCCATTTTTTTTTTTTTGAAGAGTTCTCATTATGTCACAAGGAGATAAGTTTTTCTAGTTCAACCTCTCAAAACCATACAAGGATCAAATATAGTAAGCAAGGACCCTCAAATATGATTTCATCTTTCGTTTTTTGTGCACAAAATCCAAATTTTTTATGTTGATCCTCCTTTAACATTCTTAAATAAGAAATATTGTTTGAGGGATTAGAGATGTAAAATGAATGCAATTAAATGACTTAAAATACTACCACATAAAACCAATCATGTAAATGTGTGCTCAATTGATATGATAAAACATTTAGGTTAAGTTCAATTGCAATATCAAAAGGATCTATAGAAGGTAAGGGAGCATTAAATTCATGTATGTAAATAAAACACAATTTATAAACAATTTACTAGAAAATGGATACATGACATCATTTATACATAATGATTGTAGTATTTACAATTGATATTTCATTGTGGAATTGAATGAGAAATAGTAGGATGTTGGTTTTGGTAGGATCAAATCAAGGAAAGAAGTGAGGTTGGGAGTGGCTATAGGCACACATAATCATAATTTATGAATCGCTCAAGTAGCTGGTGTGGTTGAAATTTCCCACTTCCATAGCCTAGAGTGATCATGCTTATATCATGGTCTCCTCTTCCAATAACTCTTCAACTTATTCTAGATGGACAAAGATGTATGTTTGTATCCTCGCTGCAAATTAATATAGTTAAGCCTAGTCATTCCCACTTCCATAGCCTAGAGTGATCATGCTTATATCATGGTCTCCTCTTCCAATAACTCTTCAACTTATTCTAGATGGACAAAGATGTATGTTTGTATCCTCGCTTGCAAATTAATATAGTTAAGCCTAGTCATTGTAAATGTAGCTAGAAGATTGAGATTTGTAATTAGTGACAAGAGGCAAGAGTATAAGAATGAGGTAGGAATCTTTAATGGTGATTATTAGGTTTAAGATTAGAATGTGCAAGTTAAAGGGCTCCATATTATTTAATTCTACAATTATTTGATAATAAAATGTGAACCAAATTTATTAAAATATGAAATATTAATATTTTAATAAACATTTCCAATAAAATATATAACCTAATGTTTAAGAGACCTTCAAATATTATTGAAATTGTGCGGAAGAACTAATAGATGATCATCTATGCACAAATACATTGCTCATTACTTTTCCGTTTTAGGTCTATCATACAACTATTATTAATCTTTTATACAAATACTGATCAATTCTTTAATATAACTACTTCAACATTATCATCCGCATAATAAATGAACTATCTAAAATGCAAATCACCATTTAAACACTGAACTGAACAACATTTGTGCTATTGCTCTGCTGCAACCAAATGTCCTTGCCACGCTAACAAAACTCCATATTTGAGCGGTACGTACATATCAACTCACCAGTTTTTCTCTACAGGACTTGGCTTCGTTTCAGAGCTCACATGACAATTTTGTCAATTAGTGGAACTTGGCTCTTTAATGATGAAAGCGCTATAATTATCAACTTTGCGCATGTGAGAAATCCCTGCAAAATGCAGATGCTTTACAACTGTGTTTTTACAGTACACCTCTAAGTTGATCTCAGGATCATTTTCATCAGTTGCTAGTTGCATCGCTTGGCATGTGAACTCTGAAATAAGGTCATTAATGCACAGGAAAACAATCAAGTTGATCTGTGTGCACGATCGAACTACTGACGGAGTTTAACTAGACTTTAATGATAGTGTTTACTTGGTAATGTGCCTAATGAGCCGTACGTACATATCGTCTCATCTGTTTTTAGGCGCTGGCTATGGGGTCCTTTAAACAGCACCCCATGGCCCCCTACTTCCTAGCCTCCTCCTGCAGCATCGTGCAACCTATGAAGTAGGGAGCTATGGGGTGCTGTTTAAAGGGCCTCATAGCAAGCGCCATGATGTACCACCCAAACCCTTTTTTAGCAAGAGCTGCAAGCAGCGAAGTTCCTGTCGGGAGTGGCAGGAAGGAGGTGTGATTGGTTTGAGTTGTTGTTGAGAAAGTCGGTGGAAGCGAAGTTGTATGAAGATCTAATAGTTCTTTATTTTGATTTAATGAAAGTTAAATTTCAGATAATTATAAATGCAACTATCAGGATCATTGTGTAGGAAAGCACAAATGAACAATTTCATTTTTAAAATGTACGACGGAAAGGTCGAGATTGCTGCTATGGCTCCTTATAATAGATCTGAGTATTATAGAGAGAGCCTGAGTGAGCTAGCAGAAGCGGTGACAGAAAGAATCGATTCTTGCTATTACAGTGGATTCACCTTCATGAGGGCTCTGAAGCTTATTATAGCTCAGATTGCAGCCAAGGACTGGACTGATATTGACAGCAAGCGAGTGGCTATGACAGTTGATATCCTGAGGAGAAATCTTACGTCTGCGGTCCACATGGGATGCCTTTCTGTGACAGATACAAATGAAGAATTAAGGGTTTTGGATAATTTCAACACACAGGAAGGAGTTCCTGATTTTCCTGTTGCTGTCGGGGAGTCTTCTATAAGTTCAAACACCACAGATTTCTGTGATGATGACGAGGAGCAAAGGTTGCAGCTAGAGGCTAATGTAGCTCTTGGCAAAGTAAAGCAAGGACTATCAGTTTGTGGATGCAAATGTTCTGTTTGCTTCTGGAGATGTGTGATGGAGAAAGGGCATGGTGACCGTCATTCTTGCATGGGGAGTCATTTGTGTACAGAAAACTGCAGTTATTGTACTCGAGAAGGAGACAGCTTAAGCTTATGCGGGGATTTAGCAGGGCATGAAGGAAATCACAATTGCAAAAGGAAAAATCATACATGTGGCCAGAGCTGTTACTTATATGAGACATCTTCAAATTGTAATGAGAAATGTTCTCTGTGGCCAGGGCAGCCTGGCCAGCACAAGTGCGATTCCCCTCAACATATGTGCAACAGAAAATGCTCTCTTCCAAGCTGCATTAATCCCTGTGCTGTGGCGATTGAATCGAACCATAAAGCACATCAGTGCAATGAGAAATATTGTCCAACCAAATGCACGATAAATGGGTGCAGCAGCTCATTTCAGTCCTCCACCATACTTGAACAAGGTTTCATCATAAAAAAGCCTCTCCAAGAGGTGACAATTTAGAAATCCTTCTTGTATCAATTTAATAATTATGTTGAATATTGTAATAACAAGATTCTTTTTTAAAGGCAACAATACCACAATCACCTAAAGAAGTTTCAGCATCCCTGATAACAAAGTCCCTCAAGGAAGCTCCCTTAAAGGTCCATGATGTATTGCTAGAAGGGAAAGAATGTGTGGAACAAGTGGATGAGTGATGAAGGCTTATGCTTGTGAAAAGAAGTGAAAGTATCATGACGTGATAGAGACTTCAGATCAACAAGTATGCTTTTTGACTTAAAATTGTAGAACTTTTGCCCCCAGTTATTTTGATATTAGGGGAGATCAACTCTTGTTCTTTTTCTTTCATAGGATTTTTATCCTTGACCTTGATTTTTTCAGAGTCCAATAGCTTTTGATTTTGATTTGAACTAAAGGACTTTTCTTTAGTTTTCACTTTTAGTTTTTTCTTTTCAAGGCTTAATTTTTCATCCCCAATTAGTAAGGGCTTTTGTAATTCTTGTTGATCCAAGTCTGGGAGAGGACTGGAAATGGAATAAGTGGATGATATGGTAAAGCTATGTGAGTTATCAAGAGGGTTGGTGATATGCTCAATAGATTCTTTGTTGGAACCACTCTTAGGACTATTGATATCAAGAGCTGCTTGCAGCACTAGAGGTGATTTGCATTCAGACATAGTAGCCACAACACTAGGTGGTTCACACCCAATTCCTTGGCATTGCAAATTTTTTGTAGGTTGTTCCTGTCGACTGAATGTCTTAGGAGATAGTGGGAGTTGATCAGCATGACAGATATACTCACCACATCTCATGTCTTTAATCTTGAATTTTTCTTTTAGCTCTATTTGTTTGGATGTAGAAGCCTTTAATGATTCTGGATCCACATAAGTTGATGAAGGAATAGCCTCTAAATTGATTGGGATTGTTATTTCTGATCTAGGTCATAGATTGTTGCAATATATGAATGGGTTAGGATCAGCTTTGATGATAACTTCAACTCCATTGTGTGAAAACTTGATACATCGATGGTATGTAGATGGTAATGCGCTCATCTCATGAATCCATGGACGTCCTAGCAATATGTTGTATGTGAGATCGAGGTCAAGGACTTGACAAACCTCATCTTTTGTAATTGGCCCAACTCTAAGAGGTAAAGTGACTATGCCTTTGGATGAATGCTCTTCATCATCATATGCTTTGATGGTAATTTTGTTTGTAGAATTCATAGCTTTATCAGAATATCCCAATTGTTTGATAGTGCTCAATGTACAAATGTTTAGACCTGCTCCTCCATCTATCAAGACTCGCTTTATTCAATGTTTATGTAGGAAGGTTTCAATGTGTAAAGGTGCATTATGTGGTTGGCTCACAGAGGCGTCATCAGCTTCTGTGAATGTAAGGGAGTGTGGAACAGAAAGGTATCCCACCAAGGATTGAAACTGGTCCATGTTTAGATCAATAGGGATGGAAGTGTCTCTCAAGGTTTTGTCAAGAATGGCCTTATGTGCAGGGGATATGCGTAAAAGTTCAAGGATGGAGATAGGTGTGGGTTTCTTCCCTAACTGTTCTACAAGGTCATACTCAAGTTTGGTTGATAAGGAAGTAGTCTTTTTAGCTGGAGCACCTTGTAAAGTGAATTTTCCTCGATGAGTTGTAACATTACACTAAGAGGTAGGTTCGGAAGAAGATCTAATTCCTTTCAGGACAACCTTGGGTCTTTGGGTAGAATTCTCATGCGTTTTGTCCTTGATGATAATGGTAGAGACATAATTGTCCATTGAAATGTGATCAACAATTGAATCATAGTTATAGGATTCTTTGGTATAGTTGGTTTGCTCATCTATGGCTTTAGCTTTTTCCTTGTCATGTTTTGGGAATGGATCTTTAAAGATCTGATTTTTTAAGAATTTTTTTGCATCAAAATTAAAATCACAAAGAACAGATGTTGTGTATAATTATGAGATATTTCCAAAAATGTAAGAAAACCCGAACAATTCACTGATTTGCTCTCAAAATTAATTGTTTATGAAAAATCATAAAAAATTCATAGAAAATGAAAATGTGCTCCAAAAATTCTAAATTTTGGATTGAAATCTATTGATACTGTCTTCAACTTGCCAATAAAATTCTGTGCAAAAATTCTAATACGTTTGTGAGATAGGATCAAATCTCTCCAAGATCTTGATTTTGTGTCCAAAACCCTAGCTGCACAAGGTTTTCTCCAAATTGTTTTACAAAACAGCAATATAGGGTTAGAAAAACCTGCAAAAAACATAGATCTAACAAAAATCTATGTCCCATGGGGCGTGCCAAAATGTATATGGTGAAAATGGAAAACAACAATATTGAAAGACTAAATGAATTCAACCACAAAACCCTAGCCTAACAACAACAAAGATCCACCATAACTTATGAAGATTACCTAAGACAATGCAAATCAAATGAAATCACAAAGATTATACCATCACATGTCCAATAGGGTTTAGATCTCCATTCTTCCTATCTCCATTTATCTTGCTTGATATATTTGCTCTTAGATTTTATATGTGCACAAGAGCTCAACAAAGAACGGAAATGTGGTTGAAAGTAGGCTTGATCGCATATGCAAGTTTGAAAGTGTAATGTAGTTGAGAAGTCAACTAATCAGGGTTGATAATGAAGGAAGTGTCCTCTTATATAGAAGACACTGTAGGAAATGGAGGGATAAGATTGGAGGTGTAAGAGATAAATAGTCAGCTAGGATTAGAGGGTAGGTAGAGAAAATAAGAAAATAATGAAAGGGTAGGTAGTGTAGGAATTAAGAGATGAATGACATGTGTCATGGGTAGAAAAGGTTAATGAATTAATTAAATAAATAAAGATTTATTTAATTAATAGAGGAAGTGGGATCAATTAAATAAATAAGATATCTATTTAATTTAGGAAAAGGATAATTTAAATAAATAAAAGTATTTATTTAAATGAGAAATAAGGCTAAAAGAGGATAAATGAATTAGTTAAATAAATAAAGATTTATTTAATTAATAGAAGAATTAGGCTTAAAATAATTAAATAAATAAAGATTTTAGTTGTCTACAACTATAATTTAGTTGCATTTCATTTAAGTGAATTTGTTATAAAGAACATTCATTCATCCATGTAGTGCATTCATTTTAAATATGCATTCCTTTCATCATCCTTTAAGTTCATTTAGAATTCATTTCATAGGTGCATTTTTCCCCATTTTGTTTCATCTAGATTCATGAGATGCATGCATTATCCTCCAATTGCACTAAGGTGCAGTTATTCATTATCCTTTAATTGCATTAAGGTGCAGTTATTCATTATTCTTTATCCCCTATTTGCATTTGTTTGCATTATCATTTCAATCTCATTTATCACTTAGTTATGTTTTGAATCATTTTAGTCATTTAGATTAATTTTAAATACATCTCATAAACATTACATCATTTAGATACATTCATTTAAGTGCATTCATACATAAACATTTGTATCAACATTTGTTCATCCATTTAAAGTGCATTCATACATCACATTTGCATACACATTTGATTCACTTAGATTCATCTTACAACATGCATCATTTACTCATATCATATCATAAAAAATGAACAAGTATTATCTATCACAAACATCATTATGCATTATTTCAACTCATTATTTTTGCATACATCATCATCATTACATCATAATTAACATCATTACCACAAGCATCGTCCATCTTCTACCTGCATCCACATAATTAGACAAATCATCCATAGCATGCATCTAGAAATCATATCATCACCATGTATATATAGTAATCAAATCATCCATAGCATGAATCTAAGCATAACTCATAATCATCATCCTGTATCAACAATATACGTGTCATCATACATATGCATATAATATCAAAGCATGGGATCTCTTCATATATCACATTAAAAAAAAAGATTACATGTATCATAGTACAATGATGTCAAAATATATCGACTACCAAAATCCATCCAAGTCACAGTCCAAAATAATAATGTAACAAGTACCTAAAATATCTCAAATGGCACTCTGGCCAGATGCTGCACCACGACTACCCCCTACTCCTCCCCAACCACCTCACTGAGGAGGACCCATAACACCCCCACTTCTCTGAGCCCTCTGTGACCACTTTGATCTTGCCCACCGCATCTTAGAATAGCTCAGTGCTTGCTGACTAACTGGCACAACCAGCTCATATATTCCCCACCAATAGTCAATCTCTCCACTTGCCTGTCACATCTCCCTCAACACCACCTCAGTTGGACCCTATGCCTATGCTCCCTCCAAGACTTGGACTCTATCCTGCACCTCCCTCAACCTGTCCACCAGATCATCTCTCTCTTTCCTCACTACAGTCAGCTCCACCTCCCATGCAAATAGTTGGACATCTCTAGCTGCAATCTCTGCCTCGCTATCCTCTAACCGAGTCTGTGAGTGTAAAATCATATACTCCCATACATCTCCATCTCCTCCACCTATCTCTCCCCCTCCCATCTCCATAGGAACCTCTCCTCCACCTATGGCTCCCTCTCCCATCTCCATAGGCACTACACCCCCACCAATATCCCTACCTCCTTCTTTGGCAGCCCCTCGTATCAGTGGACCCTGTGATAGTCGCAACGACTCTCCCCCTCTACCTCTCCTCTGTAATCATCCTCCTCCACCACCTCCACCTCCAAATCCCCCTCCACCACCAAATCCTCCTCGTCCTCCACCTCCTCCTGCTCCACCAAATACTCCACCACCTCCATCTCCTCCTCCACCTTTTCCTGCTCCACCAAATCCTCCTCCACCACCTCCATCTCCTCCTCCTACTCCTCGACCTCCTCTCTTCCTCCTTTATCATCTCCTCTCATCCTCAAAAGGTGGTATAGGCTCGATCGGATCTGAAATCTATATAATCAGATGTGCAGTATGATACTGTGTGTACTCCTCTGTCACCCCTGCATCGACAATCTCAGGCCTCATATGCCCTGGTCTCGCCTGTAAATTCTGGAACTCTATCAAGGCCTGATCATATGGTAACATTGGTCCCCACTAAAATCTCTCCCGTACTACCCATGCATACTCCCCTGAGCCTCTCGACAATCCCTACCTCCGTCAAAACTGCCTCATCACTCTCCCTGGCACCTGTCTCTCTATAAGGTAGGATGTGCGCCCAATCAAAAAGTGTGTCATAAATACATACAGTAGCACTTCTGCATCATCCTCCCAAGGCTCACACTCGATATACAACCTCCATATCACTGTATCTAGGTCATCTAAAGCCCGTCACAAAAAATCCAACTTCCTCAGATGGGGCTGGCTCATCATCCCTCCATACATATAAACATAGGGCTGATATATCACCCTAAATATCAAGTAGACTGTTCGTGTGACTGGCAAGTGCTCCCAAGCCCAGATGTGTAGTAATGTGATCCCTACTGCTAGTGATCTCTTCTCTCGGTACACCACCTCGTGTAGCTCCCTATAAATATGTGCTAGCACACATGGTCCCCAGGCATAGTGGGTCCTCTCAGTCATCATCTTCTCAATCACCTGGTCCCAACCAACGGCTAGTCCATGTGAACGTCAGTCGGGGCACACCAAACCCCCGACGATCCTGGATAAAACTATTGGTAAAGGCTCATACAATGCTACTATGTCCTCCTAGGATACAAAGTCATCCTCAATATAAACATCATCAGCAAATATTCTCTACACCGTCGTCGTCCCTAATGCTTGATCATAGGTCACCAGCTCCCCTCTAATCAGGATGTGTAGTATCCTCCACACATCCTCTAGCATCACTGTCATCTCTCCCATCGCCAGGTAGAAGGTACATATCTCACTATGCCAATGCTCGGCCAGTGCTGTCATCAGTCCGCAATTCATCCGAATCACGGGACGATAGATCATATCGTACAAACTAGTCGCAGCGACGCAGAATCTGTCTGCCTCTGTCAGCTGCTATGTGGCAGGATGCTGCTCCGGCATCTGTAGAACAGGCACGTCCTCCTACACACATCAACAAACATTAGTTGTTTTGGTACAAACTTTCTTAAGTTTTCAACCTAGACTATCAACAGATACTTTGATCAAGTATCTTCGGGTCTCAATAGGTAATCGATTATGGCAATCCTAGACTACAACAGACATTTATCATAATGACCTAGTCTCAAGGGGGCTGCTATAATTCACCAAAACAACCAATCAAACAATCAACTGAGACATCAGGCTATGTTCTCTAACACTGGGGAATTTTTATCACAATAGTGCTATTCTGCTCACAATAGCGCCACAATTTGTGCACAAAAGTGCTAAACAATCAAACACGCTAAATTAACTACACAACAATGCTATTCAATAACAACAGCACTACAACAAACATACAAACGTGCTAATACTACAATACCACTACTACTATGTAATGAAAGCACTAAACCTAACACAAGCGCTACAACTACTATACAATAGCACCATTGCGGCATAATAGTGCTATTCTAGGCGACAATAGCATTAAAACATGGTTTTAGCGCTATTATCTTGATTGGACTTTGATGCCTGAAAAAACATGCCAAAAATGCACAAAACACAAAATTCAAAATTTGTGTATAGCTGGTTTGTAGTTGTCTGGCTGTTGGAATCGACAGATCCACTCTAGCCGGTGATCTTCTATAGGCATAGGCATGACGATCGTTGCTCACTCCTTCACCAAAAATTCCCTATCAGAGCTCTAAACTGCCAAGGAGATAGGTGCAAATGAGCCTATTTTTTCCCCTTCCCCCCCATATATACCATCCAGCCCTAACCCTAATTCACCCCGCTTACTGTTGTGGTCCCTCTAAACTTCCAACGTCTCTCATTTCCTCATTTTACCCCCATTTTTCTCCCATCATTTCACCGTTATTGCTAATTTCTTGTATTCTACCTCCCCTCAACTTCTTGTTCTTTTTCGAGAGATCACCCGATTTTTTGAAATTTTTTAGCCCATCTGTCGAGGGGACATAGCACCCACTAAATTAACATTTATGGGGCATATTTCTTCACACCTATTTTTCTTTCTTTGAAACGATGTGATAAACCGCACCGTCTCAAAGAGGGGCAAAAGTAGTCACATAAATCTGTCCATTTAATTAAATGAATATTTACTATTTATTTGATTATTTAACTATTAATAATCAGTTAATTAAATTAAAATTTAATTAATTCATCCTCAGCCTCTTCTCCTATTAATTAAATAAATTATTCAATTTATTTAAATATTAATTAAGCTACATTCTTAAGGAATTAAATGAATAAAACATATTTATTGAATTTAACCCTCTTTCCTCTTTTAAATAAATAATAAAATATTTATTTAAATCCTTAAACTACTCCCCCCCTCCCCCCACTTGCATTCTCCTACAAATGCAAGTTGCACCTATTTAGTTGAAATAAATGAATTTTATTTTAATTAAAATCCTATTTTCCCTCACCCACCAAACCCACTTACATCTTAAATCCCCTTCTAGACAATTCTAACCACTTTCTAAATTCTTCTAAACCATTCCTAATTTGCCTAATCCATTTCCTAAATATTGTCACATTCCTAGGCAACTTGAAGTCACTTCTCAAAGCCTCAAAGTCTTTGAAAAGCATTAAAGGCTTTATGTATTCAACAGGTTAACGCCTAAAGTATTCCAAACCATTAATGGCTCTTACATGACCATTAATGCTTAACTCAACTCACCCACATGGTTAGAGACTTTCCTCTAACTTAACCATCCTTTTGACTCATGGGTCTCTTCAAGCATTAATGGTTAACTCAACTCACCCACTAACTCTTGTACAAGAGTTTAGCCATTGGATAAAGGCATTATTCATTGGATAGCGACTTTATTCATTCAACTCAAGCTTAACCTTAACTCCTAACCTAACCTTCATGTCATTTCAAGCATTTAATGCTTCTTCCCTCTCCTCTCAAGCCATCTCATGTTGGCATTTGTCATCCTGGGATTGGGTTGAAAGCCCTCACATGGATCATAAATCTTTCTATCTTGACCCTTGTTGAGATTACTTAATCTCAACCATCCATTGCCCTATTTTTCCTATAAATAGAGCCCATTCCTTCATAATTCAGATCCAGAAATCTTGTATGCATCTAATCTATAGTGAAATTTAAGAGATCATTTTAGGAGTCATCTAATCTACATTGTTATTTTGGTTAAAACCAAGATAGCTTAATTAGGCTTTCTCATATTTCGCTTGCATTTGCATATTTTAAATCATTTTTCATAAATCTTGAATCTCCATAAGACTTCCATAGTAGTGCAAAGAGCTAAGGGCTACACTCATGTGGAACTTGGAGAGGAGAGGAACAAGGGAGAAGCTACTATGAACATGTTGGCAAGCATTTGGAAGGGTCTTGTGTCTTTCTTTTGTTTTTGCATACTTTCCATTAAATGTTTGATCTCTCTTCATATGCTTGCTTAGGATCGTATTTCGTTTATGATACTAACACTAACAGTTGATTCTTGAGTCTTTTGTTTGTGTTCCTAACATCCTATTTTGCAGTGCATCGGTTATAGTAAATGGTACATGTATAAAAATGTGTGTAAATAAAGACAACATAATGTGCAATGTATGAAAATATATGTAATTGAATAAGAATGATAGAATGAAAAGAAAGAAATTAATTTAAACAACAGTTATATCGTTTATTGAAATATAACTATATTAAATAATTATCTAATCCACTGAAATAAACTCAACATTAAATAAAATGTGTACATATTTCACATAGAATAAATTATTAAATTATAAATGATAAAAAAAATTTGTATTTGATTTCAATGTACACTTTCATCTAAGAAAAATAGACATTCCAACTATGAAAAAGTTGTAGTAATTTTGACGTGTAGGATCACTTCAAGTATTAAAAAAATAATGTTCTAGCAGAACACCCCATAGTCATATTATTCGCACCAAACTAGAGTAATTACTTGGCACCCAATCAAAGCTAATTAACACTGGTTATTTGCACCCAGTCAAGGTCAAAATGTTGTATCTGTTCCAACGAAAGAAAAAGTGAGATTCCAACTAAAGTTGTGGAAACCCTGAAGTGTAAGATGTGGATACTTGTATTTTTAATGTTTCCCTTGTGGAAAAACTGAGACCACATATTCTATTATGTAGTTTCTGGCATAATACTGAATGTAGTATTATTCAATCCTATTACAAAGAAGCGTGCCTTGGTGTTGAAGGCTATAACGGCAGATATTTAGCATGGCCACTGAGGGTCAACAACTCGGCGGAAGGATCGATCCTGACGCCTTCAAAGCTGCGGTAACGCGTTTAAGGATCGATCAACAACTGAGTTCCCAACTTAAAGCAGCTCTCAACAATATTACACCTGGAGGGGAAAATACTCTTCTCCATTTGGCTGCTAGTGTAGGAAATCTACACTTCATTCAACAGCTCCTGCAACTCAATCGTCAACTTCTGAAGGAAACCGATCCCGAAGTGAAGCCTCTGCTTGTGAATGCTACCAATGCCGAAAAGGATACTGCGTTACACTTGGCTGCGCAGGGAGGTTTCTCCAACGTTGTGAAGATTCTACTCCAACAACCAGAAAGTGGTGTGGATCTCCGCAATAAGCTTGATGAAACAGCTTTGTTCAAAGCCTACGAAAGCGGCAATTTAGAGACAGTGAAGGCAATATTTGACGCATCTCCGTCGAGCTTACTCGAAAGTACGGTGCACAAGAGGAACTGTTTATCTGTTGCAGTAAACAGAGGAGATTCAGGTTATTTTATTTCGATTTTAGGATTTCTTTGCCTATAAGTTTGTAAAAGTATCTGCTAAGCATCTCCTAATTTAACGGTTCAAGACAAATATCATTTTGTCCCCAATTTTTTCTTTATCTTAAATAACACGAGGATGATTGTCTATCATGTTTCAGTTCTTTCTATTTTTTCAAGTCGTTTGATTATGTTGTTTCTATTTTACTTCAGCTTCTGTTCGTTTACAGTTGATAACCAATGAGTTCTTCTTTACTTCTTCGTGTATTTAGTTGAATTCTGTATTTATGTTGTTATATTAGTTGAGGTCTGTATCGCTTCAACAAAGGTAAATTAGGCATTCTCTTACCCTTGGCCCTTCTTGAAGAACATCTTATCTAACTTAAGGCAATGATTTTGGATGCTTCTTTTACAGATCTAGTTGATCATATACTAAATTTATCAGATGCGAAGCAGTTAATCCAACGTAAGGACGAACTTGGCAACACAGCTCTGCATATAGCTGTTGAAAGAAACTACGTGCATATAATAAAGAAGTTAATAAAATTTGAGGCCGAACTGTGTTATTGGGTTAATGACAGCCAAGAAACTCCCATCTGTGTGGCAGCGAAATTGGGTCATCTGGAAGCAGTACAAGAGTTGATAAATGAGAGGCCAGACGCTGTCGAAATACGGAATAGTTGTGGAATGAACGTTCTGCACTTAGCTGCCCTAGTTAGGCAAGTGCGAATTGTTGATTACCTGAACGAAGAGGTAGGCTTATCATACTTGGTCAACAAGGGACTTGACAAACCTCCACATGAAGAGCCTCTGCGAAGTGGAGGAAAGACAGATCCGGCTGAAAAGAAAGATCCAAAAGATGAGCCCGTGAAAAGTGGAGGAAACACAGATGCGGGTGAAATGAAATCTCCTTTTTCGAGGATAAGTGAAGGAGACACACCACTGCATATTGCAGCAAAGAAAAAAGACTTGAATGTAAGTCTCTTTTTATACAAACCTCTGTTTGTCACTGCTGAAGTTTGTTCTTTCAACCAATTACTGTGTACAGCTATATAAGTTTTGGGTTTGTGTAGATTCTTAATCTAATCTCGTCTATATATAGAGTCAAATTACTGAAAGTATTTCTACTGAAGACAGAAATTAAAATCATCACGGCAAGAACTTCCGTAGAAGAAATCTTTATGCATAGTTAGTTCCAATAGATCATTTAATTTTTATGAACTTATTTGAGTTTGCATTTTTCAGATGGTGAAGTCGTTGCTTTGTATAGCGGGGATAAACAAGTTTGCTGTCAACAAGGCAGGCTTAACGGCCTTTGATATCGTGAGAGAGAACACGCACTATCACGAATCTGACAAGATAATTTCAGTTCTGGCCAGTTATCCTTCCAATCGCAAGCCATTCTTGTACAGCGCTCCAAAGGTGAGTGCAGAGAAACATGAGGTTGCTGTTGAGATGGTGGACAAAACATATGAGGACAGGCGCAACACAGAACTAGTGGTGGCAGTTCTATTAGCGACAATGTCATTTACGGCAGCTTTCACTGCTCCGGGCAGTTTCGTGACGGACGATGGGAATGGAAATGGGGACTCAAAGGGATCGGGAATTTCGCCTGCGCCTGCGCCTGGAACTGGCTCAGACAAGAGTTTAGGTTCGCCGATTCTGCTTCCGTTGGCCTCCTTCAAGGTTTTTCTCATCTTTGATTGTGTGGCATTCTTTCTGTCGCTCTTAGTGGTGCTGATGTGGCAGATGAGTACACCTATTACCACGGGAAATAAGGTATTGTTCCTCTGTATTACCAACCTATTGGTTTGTGCCACGTTTGCCTTTACGGCCTATGGCTTCATGCTTGCAGTGTATGCCATGCTTTCCAACATGAATCCCGAGCTGGCTTGGTTCATTCTTGGGGCGTGCTTGATCATCTGCTTCTGTGGTAATTTCACTTTTTTCTACATGGCTGCAAAGTTTACAGTGAAGAAGGCTAGGTTTAACCACCTGAACGGTCTACTTCCTTTTCTTTCTGACCGTCTGGGGGAATACGTGTGGATAAAATTAGAAAGATGGGGGCTTTTGGACTTGGTGCGCCGGTCCAAAACCAAGTGGCTTGCTATCCTATACTACCATAGCAATGAGAACGATAAATAAGGTTTGGGAAAGTTGCTTTTGCAAGTCTGATACAGTGTTGCAGCTTCTTATTTCTACATGACTTTGATCGTATTCAACTATGTCTTATAATATTAAATGTTTTCATATTATTAGAAGTGTACAAAGTATCTACATCTGTGTTCAAATCAGATACTTGCGTGCTTAGAGCTGATTTGATATGTGTATGCTTCAAGTTGAATGTTAGATTTACTGTCAATAATATTTTTGTAAATTATTTTTATATTTAAATGATTATATTTATGATTCTTGAAAACAAATAAAGTGTATAAGGGTGTTTAGTCTTTTGATTGAAGATTGTGGGTTCTTGATGAATGGATAGATTATTTTGCCTTTGTATTTGGAAATGCAATCTCTCTTCATTACAAAAGAGGGTGGGTCCATATAAAGTAAGGGACCTTATCTAGACATGATCATACAAGTACATCATTAAAAATGCATTCCTTATGAGAGCCTAAAAGATAGAAGAAAAATATTCCATGAATAGCTTCCATCTCACAAGTGAACTTTTACGAATAAAATAGGAGATTGCTCAACTAAGTAAGAAATATGAACATTTGACTAACCTAAATTTACATTTATAAATATGAAACCAAAAAATCCAACAAAAATCATTTGTAAACATAAAAATTAATAGGTAACACAGTAACACAAAACATCTGATCATCCAAGCTTGTACTTTTGCAACTCTAGATGGGGAAGGTAAAGAGCATTAGTTGGTAATTTATTTATTTATTTTTGTTTAAATATGAGGCTAAGGTGTGTAATTATGTGGTCAATCATGTGACTATAGAAATGATCCTAGACAATCAAATGACTAGATCTAAGGAAAAAAGAACTAGATGAGAGTTCGTGTGTGGATAAGTGTCATAACTTCTTAGATAAGTATAATGTATGGTAGTGTGCGCATATAAAATTAGGTAACTATTCATGGGAATGCATATGTATATTAATATACCTAAGGATAGGAGAATAGTCAAAATTCCATACAATATTGCAGTATTGTTCATAAGATATATGTATCCAAGCATTTCCTAAAAATATTCACAATATTGCATAGAAAATAACATATATATGCTAGTTTCATAATTATATTTTCCGTTACATTGAATTGTGTCTGAATCCTAATTGATCATGCATCAAAAATATTATAGCACTCAAAAATGTTCATGTAAATTTGATATCTAATTAGATATAGATTATATGAAGTTGATGTGTCCATATAAGTAATCAACCCTATTAAGACATGATAACTTAAATAATAATTTAACTATATACTTTCAACATGCTCTCATCATGAGAACCTACAAAATAGAAAAACAAATGTCCCATTGGTAGCTTGTATCTTACAAGTGAAATTTGAGAACAAAAGAGAACATTACTTATCAAAATGTCCCCTTAGTTTGAATTAATTAAAGATAGGTGGGTAATAGAAAATTGATAACTATATCTATTATATTTAGAAATACATATCATGAATAAGGGTATGTAATATTTTGATTAACTAATTTTGATTTCTAATGAAGATTCTAGATTATTTTATCTTTGTAATTTAGAAAGGCAATCTCTCTTCATAAATATGGTCTCAAATTCTATATTAATCCTTTGTTCTATAAAGTTAAAGATTAGAATTATGGGTCGAATTTGTGATCATGAAATCTTTATATTCTTATGGCTTGACAAACATTTTGCTTCCCTCTAGGTGAAACTCAATCTAGTCTTATCTTCTTAAACATCTCGAGACTATCAATAGTTTGAAATAACTTGAATGATCTTTATTATGTCTTTAAGAGATAAATTTCCTTAATTAAATCCCTAGAAAATGTACAAATATTGATGATAGCAAGCAAGGGCTATCAATTACAAGTTTGTTATTCTTTTTCATTTATTAAATCTAAATGTTTCACTATTTATTCTACTTTAATACTAGACAATGAGAGAGGATTCTTGAAAGATGACAAATATGGAATAAATAAAACTAAATTTCATTAAATTGTAACTCATAACACCTAATGATGTAAGCTTCTTTTTTTTTTCAACTCTAGGTGAAAGTAAAAAGGATTATTTGGTGAAAATTAATTATATTTATTAATTTTTAAATATGAGGCTTAGGTGCCGAATTTTGTGGTCAATCATGTGACTAGAAAAATAATCTTACACAATCAAATGATTAGATCTAGACAAGTAAGAACTAGATGAGATTTTTTTGTAAGGGTGAGCGTCATAACTTCTTAAATATAAA
Organism: Cryptomeria japonica; assembly: GCF_030272615.1. Classification (NCBI taxonomy): domain Eukaryota; kingdom Viridiplantae; phylum Streptophyta; class Pinopsida; order Cupressales; family Cupressaceae; genus Cryptomeria; species Cryptomeria japonica. Next base: position 43,531 of record NW_026729143.1, read on the forward strand.
CAAAATGTATGGCAGCATGCACATATAAGGTTGGGTAACTATTCATGGGAATAAATGTGTGTAATAGGTAGATAGAAGGATATGGGAATAATTTCAACTCCAAATAAAATTTCACCATTGTACATAAGATACATGTATCAAAATATTTCCTCAAAATAATCACAACATTGCATCGAACATAACATATATATGTTAATTTATGTCCTATCCTTTTGGTGGTTCTTTATTCTCTATCTTTTGATGACAAGACTCCCTTTTCAAAATAATGTGATGATTAGAAAAGTTCATTTGTCTGCTTTGAAGGTGCCTACTCCACTACTCTGAAATGTTTTACGAGTAATGTTGATGCTTCTTTGACTATTGTTCATTGTAAGAAAAGAAGTTAGTCCTTGATTGTTCCTAACATAAATGCAACCTGACTAAAACATTGGAAATATGTCATATTGTTCTCTTTTTAATTTATTAAATACAATAAAGCTATTATTCATTTTCAAAACAATTTACTCCACTTCCAAAAACTGACAGCCATGAAATCAATTTCTTCAAGAGAATCACCTTTCTGTCATATTGTCATTTCATGTCTTTTTTAACAGCTATGCCCATTTTTCTACTTTAAAGTGAGGATGCATTCTAATGTGTAGAGCCGTATCCATTTCACAACAGAATAGTTTATGTCACATTATTCACTGATATTATAAGGAAGCATCTTGACCAGCCTTAGAAAATGACGAAAGAAAGATGTCATGTCAACTAACCACGAATAGACAAACAGAACGATTAATCACTTTAGTGTTGGCACTCTTTCGCGAGGTCGTAGTCATGGGGTTAATGTTGACGATGGACACTTCTTTCTGTCATATATTTTCCACGCCTTTTAGACTTGATGTCCATTTTTCTCTTTATGTTTAAAGAAAGTCTATTATTGCAATATGTGGAGCCGCATCCATTTCACAGCATAATACTTTGTAATCACATTATTTAATATTGTGTAAACAGATGTTCAAGACTATCGTCAAGAGCCTAGCAGAATGATCAATCACCCTAGAAAAAAAATTATCTTGAATCTAAGGGTCGGTAGGTTAGATAAAGCTAAGAGTCGTCACTAACCTGCAAATTTTTTAGAGTATAAATGTAGTAGAAAAATAAAACTTCATGGCAATAGAAAAGAAATTTCATGGCAACTGAGCGTGAATAGCAAAAAAAAAGTGAAAGGTCACTTCAGGTAGCTACTATTTGAAAAAAAAAGGTTAAAAAGTTCTATGAGAAGGCAACGAGACTCACATTACCACTATTTTGGCAGTGTCACAGTCGTGAGATTTATCTTGTCGATGGAATCTCCTCATAGTCTTATTTCTTCCACGCCTTTTGGACGGGTATTCCCTCTGTAGACACGACATAATACTAGTGTTGAAGGTTGAAACACAGAAATTTGCTATAGATCATACTGTAGGTTGAATTATTTGATGACATTATAATAAAGCATATTTGATAGCGCTGAAGGTAGCAATGTAAAAAAAAATCTATGGCAACTGAGTATGAAGAGGCCAAGAAAGGGATCGATCCTGACGCGTACAAAGACGCAGTAAGCCTTGGAACAAAAATTGATGAATTTTATTATGGTGTTCTTAGTATATTACTTCAGCTTTGGATTCTTTACAGTTGATAACTATATTATATATTTTATATATACTAATTTATTTTTCAATATTTTTGACGCCTAATGGTTTTATTTCACAATTCAGTTAAGGGCAAGAGGTCCAAGGAAATTCATTTTATTCTCTTCTTTCCTCTAAGGGAGTTCCTATTCCTTCTTACAAAGAGATTGTTGAGGAAGCCATTAGAGTTTTTGCAGAATTGTTAAAAGAGGACTCTATTTTGGCCAATGTATAGGAAGGGTTTGTGCTTGATAGTATTCCTGCCATTACTAGTGATGCAATGAATGAGGATCTCCTTAGAACTATCTCTCTTCTTGAGAGTGGAAAAATTGTGTTTCTCTTGAAGAAGGGGAAAATTCCCTAGCCTAGATGGGTTCCCTATAGAATTTTATCAAGAGTTTTGGGATATAATTGTTGGAAAAATGGTGTCTCAACTTGGCATTTACATGATGTTACTATTTATAGTTAATTTTTGTTTATAATTCACATATTGGTATCCATTGGTGTTAAGATGGACAAAGAGGAGAAATGTGGCATCTTGCTTTGTTCTTTGCTTATGTTTATTTTTTTGATGATTTTAGTAGGACAGGGGTATACTTACTAAAGAGTAAATCTAAAGTTTTCAATCGTTTTAAATAATTTAAAGAAATGGTCGAATTGTAAACTAGAAAAAAAAATTAAATGTTTGAAGATTGATAATGGTGGTTAATTTTCTCTAATGATTTTGATAGATTCCATAAAAATTATAAATCTGTATTCTCTACAACAGAATGGAGTTGCAGAAAAAATGAACAAGATATTGATGGAGAGGGCTAGGAGTATGCTGAGTTGTGCTGGCCTAAAATTAAAAATTTGGGCTGAAGCAATTGTCATTGCTTGCTACTTGATTAACGGTCTACTACATCAACTCTTGTTGATAAAATGCCTATGGAAGCATGGTCAGGTCACAAGCCTTCTTTGAGACATCTTAGAGGTTTTAGTTGCGAGGCATATGCTCATGTGCCAAAAGAGAAGTGTACGAAGTTGGAGGAGAAGGTTGTGAAATGTATCTTCATCAGTTATAGTTATGGTGTAAAAGGATACAACCTTTGCGACCTTGTTGCATAAAAGGTAATTAATAGTAAAAGTGTTATTTTTAGAGAAATTAAGTCTCCTTTTGCTACATTGCAACCATAATAGACTAAACAGGAAGATATGATTCAATTCCCTTCTATGCCTAAAAGAGTTGAATTGAGTCAACTTGATAGGAAAGAAGTTGAGGAGAGCTCATCTAGATCTGAATCTTTAGAAGATGAGGAAGAACCTCCAACTTGGCTTGTTCAAAGGTGTACATGACATAGACAACCAACTAAAAGGTATTCACCTAATGATTGGAGATGTATTTTTGTTTTGAATACTAATGTGGATGAACCTATTTCTTTAGAAGAGGCATTAGGTAGGAATGATGCAGAATCTTGGAAGAATGCTATGGAAGAAGAAATGAAAGCTTTGAAAAAAAATGATGAATGGGATCTTGTACCATTGTCTAAAGGACGAAAGCCTGTTGGTTGCAAATGCGTGTTCAAGAAAAATATTGGTTCAGATGGAAGCATTGAGAAGTATAAAGTAAGGTTGGTTACAAAAGATTACTCTTAGGTTGAGGGTATTGATTATGGTGAGATATTTTCTCCTGTTGTAAAAATGACATCCATTAGATTTTTGCTTTCTATTACTACTTCTTGTAATTTAGAGGTCGAGCAAATGGATGTGAAAATTACTTTCCTTCATGGTGATTTAGAGGAAGGTATTTATATGACACAACTAGAGCACTATGTGGTGAAAGGTAAAAGTAATTTGGTCTATAAATTGAAGAAATCATTGTATGGCCTCAAACAGAGTCCTGGGATGTGGCACCAAAAATTTAATACAAATGTGTTGATTTTAAGATCTGAGCATTCTAAATCAGATCACTATGTCTTTTATAAATCTAATGGTGATCATTTCTTGTACATTGCATTATATGTTGATGATATGTTATTCATTGGTAAAGGAAAATGTATGATTTCAGAATTGAATTCTCAGCTTGCTGCTAAATTTTAAATGTATAATCTTGGTGCAGCGAAAAACATTGTTGGGATGTAAATTAGAAGAGATAGAGTGAACATAAAGCTATGGCTAGGGCAGAGTAAGTATGTGAATTCAGTTTTACGGAGGTTCAACATGCAGGATTGTAGACCATTATGTGTTCCCTTCACAGTTTGAATGAAATTATCTATTTTAGATTGTCCTACATCTCCATCAGAGATGAAAGAAATGAGTAGAGTGCCTTACCAGAGTGCAATTGCAAGTTTGATATATGCAACGGTTTGTACTAGACCAAACATTACCCAAGAAGTGGGAGTTCTTTCCAAACATATTTCTAATCCTGATAGAGTTCATTGGGATGCAGTCAAAAGAGTCTTTACATATTTGAAGGGTACCTCTAAGTATTCTCTTTGTTATCATGGTAATTTGGTTGGAGATGTGATTTACCTTGATATTCATGGATATGTGGATTTAGATTGGGCAGGTTATATTGATAGCAGAAGATCCACCATTGCTTATGTATTTACTTTATTTGGCGGTGCAATTAATAGGATGAGTAAGCGGCAAGTTGTGGTTTCTTTGTCCACTACAAGAGAAGAGTATATGGTAGCTACTCATGCTTGTAAAGAATCCATTTGGGTTAAGAGACTTTGTTAAAATATTCAAATAAAACAAGAAATAGTGACACTTTACTGTGACAGTCAGAGTGTGATCTGCATTTAACTAAGAACCCAGCATTTCATGCCCAGACTAAGCACATTGATGTTTAGTATCATTTTGTCAGAGATATGGTTGAAGATGGTAAGGTGAAGTTGGTTAAGGTAGAGACTTTGATGAATATTCTAGATTCTTTAACTAACACTGTGAGCATAAAGAGGTTTAAATGGTGTTGTGAGTCTATGGGCCTCATGGCCCCTAGTAGTTAAATTATTGTGTTGATACTCCCTTTGCTCTTGAAAGTTCTTCGACAAGTGAGAGAATGTTGGGACATGGTGTCTCAACCTTCAATTTACATGTGTTACTATTTATAGTAAGTTTTTGTTTAAGCATGAAATGGTGCGAAATTATCCCTAAAGCTTCTAGTTCGCTAGATAAGCACGTCGGTAAAAATTTGTTGTAAGATCATAGCTAGTTTTGAAAATATTAAAGTTTCCATTTTGGAGGGGTGTGATAGAGCATTTCTCTAGCTTTCTGATGCTTCAAACAGTTCGTCAATCAGACACACGGTTCACAAGTTATGGCCTTCGGAAGTTTGGACTCCTGAAATAGAAAATATAAAATGCATTGGACACATAAATGAGATGTATAATGGAGGAACACATGTTGATGTGTGTTTTGACACATCATAACACATCTATAATGGGGATAACCTCTGCTCTAGTTTATTGGGTGGTTTTAGCCCATGGTTTTGTAATTCCGTTTGATGCTTTCTTATATTGTATCTCCTATATATGAGGTGTGTGAGATAGAGGTTGTGTGTAAGAGTCTTACGGCTATTGTGTTACCTCTGAGTCTTTGATTAGTAGTTCTCTTCTGAAGAGATTTCTCTGCAAGTATATTGTAATCTGTTATTGATTGTTGAATAATTTATTGAGCTACTTTTGGAGTGTGGGGTTTTTCTCCTGAACGGGTTTTCCCATGTAAATGATTGTGTTGGTGAGTTGTGGTATGCATGATATTTTGTTTATTTGTGTTAAGTTTCTGTAACTGCTATAAGGATCTGTAAAATTTTTTGCATTATACTCCTCTCAAGGTTAGTGTAAGAAGTTGTTTCACTACTTCACTTCCTTCCAATAATTAAGTTGGATATTTTGAAGGTGGTGTGGGAGTCTTATATAAATAAACAGAAGCTCAGGGATATGAACGCTACTTTCCTTGCTCTCATACCTTAGAAGGAGGGAGAAAATTCTCTGAGTTCTTTCGATCCTATAGCCTTTTGTAACGTGGTTCATAAAACAATCACTAAACTGATTGTTGAAAGGCTCAAGTCATGGCTCAATAAACTTATTTCAGAAGAGCAACATGGTTTTGGGGTTGGAAGGCAAATTTTGGATGAGATTTTTATAGCATCAGAAGCCATTCATTCTATGGAGATATCTAAGGAGAAGGCTATGTTTATTAAATTGGATATAGCCAAAGCTTATGTTAGAGTCAAATGAAAATTCCTTTATAAAGTGCTTATTGCCTTTGGCTTCAAAATTGAATGGCTTCATTTGTAGCCCTTATTAACAGTGAGCCCATGGATTTATTTGGTGCATGCAGAGGTCTTCGACAAGGGGAACCTCTTTCCCAATTCTTATTCACTCTCATGGTAGAGGGTCTCGGTAAATTTATCAAGTCTTGTGTTCGGCAAGGTTTAATTTAGGGTTGGAATTGGGGTGATCGCCTTCATCCATATGCTTATCTCCAATTTGTGGATGCCACTGCATTGATGGGTCTTGCTAGAATTAATATTTAACCCATTATGATGTCGAATATTCCAAGATGCACCACAATTAATTATTAATTTTATATTTTATATTATTAAACTCTCATTAGTCAATGTGTCCAACACATCTATAACAATAGTACATATCTCAAGATGTGGTGTGCACATCATTCATAATTAGATGACCAATCAAAATTTATTGATAAGTTCTTGAAGACCCATTTTGATTTCTTTGTGTATAATAAACAATGTTAGACAAAACAGTTACCACGTGTAGAATGGTTTTATAATATAATTTTCAACACCATAACCAAGCTATGAATGGACAATATCCCCTATCTATCCAAATATATATACCAAGTAGTTCCGAAGTACAAGTCATGGATTCCACCCTTCACACACATGACACAATTATATAAACCCTTAAGGATTATTTTTAGATCACATATATTTACATATGAAGTAAAAAACAATCAAGATTACTCCAAATAAAATTTTGACATTGATGAAATGGTCCTTTTTGCATCTAACTGTATATAAATAATCTTCCCTAAAGTTGAAGATTAAATAAAAACGAGCACAAATGATTCATGGGACCTACATTTTTTTACAAAAATATTAAATCTATGGCATACAAATTGGAGCTTTCTCTTTCCTCCAAGTTCCACCTAGTAATCCATTTTTTTTTTTAAGATGAATATTTTCTAGTGTATTCACGCTTAGTTGGTACATTACCTATGTTTGATATGAAGGGAGTAATCCATTTTTGTTTTTAAGATGAATATTTTCTAGTGTATTCACGCTTAGTTGGTACATTACCTATGTTTGATATGAAGGGATTTATGCTCTTGGCACCAGAATGTATACTTGATTGTCATTCATACCAAATACAAATCTACATTATAATTTAAGTTCTCTTCTAGTAGCATGCTATGCAACACAAATATGTAATGTGGTCTAATCACTCTTCGAAAGGCAACAAAAAAATTCTCATCTCAAGATTTGATAATAAATCCTCGTTTAAGAGTGAGGGCATATAAGGAACCATAGTCCTAACTATTTTATTAAATAATTACTTTTGCATTGAGGTATACATAAGGAAAGAATTGGATATATACGCTTTGTAAATCATCTCTTTTCCTATGTTAGTTAATCTCACATGTTTGAAAATAATAACCACGTATTAGGTAAAATTAGTACATGTAGAGCGTATGTATACTACTATAGTCATTTATGAATTTTATTGTTGCAAGCATGAACTCATGATATTGCCCCCTCAAAGAGACCAATGATGTTCTACATTGAAAATTTTCTTAATTCAATATATTAATATATGTTTTGTCTCAATTTTGTGCAATTATTTCTGTACTTTGTGATTTGCTAATATATTTTAAGAGGTTCATTGTAATAGCATTGGGTAATAAATTTTACTAAGAAAATTTGTGTCTAAACCCACAATAATAGATACAAGACACAAAGAAAGTATTTAATTTTTTATATAAAATCATCAAAGCTAGTTTTAAATTAAATTTATTCCATCACATTAATTATAAAACTAAGTATCATTATCCATCATGTTTCTTTTGATGCTTATTTTTCTATTCTAAATTGACACTAGAACACAACTATTGTTTACTAATCTAGATTAATTTGTACCATTAGATTTGAATAGCCTAGATCAAAATTTGAAAAGGTTTATTTTCCTTTTGTACATATACATGTATATAAAAATATTAAAAATTAGATTTTAAGATCTGATAAATTTAATTTTTTTTAATTCGAGCCATTATATGCTCCCAATAGCACATCTAAATCTATTTTTATAGGAGTAATTATAACCAAACAAAACTTCTAATATTTCAATAGTATACCATTTCCAACACCAAAATTTTATAATTCCCTGCCCTAAAATTTTTTCTTTTTTTCTTATGGCCCATCTTCTCATGGTAGCCTAATTAAATTTTTATTGGTGCCTCTAATTCTCTATGTACACTTGCAGTGTGGATTTTAAAGTAGATTTCTTTAGCTATTCTTGAGTTCAAGATTGATTATGTTTCCTAGTACATTATTTGAGGTTGTTTGATCAACTATTCTTGAGTCCAAGATTGATATTTTTGCTTAGTAATTTATTTATCAAGGTCTTCCATTTATCTCTCACATCTTTCATCTATGAATTATTAACCCCTAGGGTCCATTTTTGTGGAGAACTTGAAACTCTCAAGAACTTTTTTTTGTTGTATACTATAGCGAAGAAATTTTGTGCTTAGTTTGATGACTTCAAACCATCCAAGCCTACTCCCTTCTTATGTCATGTGATTTTTCCGAGAGATTTGTCCTACTTCCCTTTCAAATTTACCTACATCTAGCGTAATTTTAAAGGGAAAATATTTCAGCACTTGTATACTATAATGAAGTAATCTTGTACTTGGGTTGATGACTTCAAACCATCCAAGACTACTCCCTTCTCCTGACATATATTGGGAGATTTGTCATACTTCCATTTCAACAACAAAAAATAGGTCATTAAATAGTACAAATCCGAAACCCTCACATAAGTTTTTAAACAACAACAACAACAAAAATTATTTGATACAAAATAAATTTGATACCATTTTGGCAATTTGTTGTTAATGTTTCTTAGAGAATAGAATGGATGCTAAAAAGAATGAAATGAAGCCTTCTGAATTTTTTTGGGGGGAATACCCAACTAGAAAAATGTTCTATTTTTATTGATATAATTAGGAACACATTTTGGGTTTAGAAATAATCTTTTCCATTGCAAGTCACCATTGAAAAAAATCTTACTTCAAAACTATATAATTAAATTATACAAATTGTAAGGTATTGATAAATTAGGGTTTCACCACCTGGATTGATAATAAAGCCACTAATTTCACTTGGGACCAACCTCACATCAAGGGAAGGAATTTAATTTATTCAATCCTGAAATAACTAAACTCGGATCAAGTTAATCCTTACCTTGTTAGAGTTAAATTTGAATAGCAATTAGGGTTAAGTTGTAATGCTAGATCTAGGAAAAATAATGAGAAATGGATATTGAATAATAGTAACATAATGTTCTAGATATCATGCAGAGATGTAAACTTAGATCTGAGGTGGGAAAATGGATCAGAACCTACAAAGAAATATTTAGGCATAATTGTCAAGACTAAGGGAGCAGATTGCCCTAGTCCTCCAAGTATCAGGGGCAAATAGACTGGATGTTTTCCAAATTAGGATGACATACATAATCCATCATTGAAAGGTTGTCAAAAATTCATGAGATCGAGGGGATTTGATCACCCTAGTCCTCTACTTTTTGCACCTTCAAAAGTTGAGTCTGATCGTTGTCATTGACACTAGTACCAGATTTCCCAATCACAACTCTTGAGATAATTCCCTTCACACAAAAAGAAAGAAATAGGGTTGTTGATGGGGATTTGCCTTAAAGGTTAAACCCCAGTTCAAGAGATAAAGCCTTGAATTAAATTCAACTTGTAACTGAAATACTAAAGTAAATTCTATATCATAATACCTCAAATCAGTAATGACTTATTGAAGTTGATTGTGCAATCCTCTTTGAATGTGATCACATATGTCAATGCAATAACATGACTTGACATAACATGAACATGACCTAATAGAACATACATGCTTGCATGAGGAATGATACAATTTTCTCCATGATGTTTTAAGAATATGGTGGGATGAAATCCTACCTTGAGTGCTTAAGAATGCTTGATAACAAATGATTGGTGTATGCACAAATGATGGGGTATGAAAATGATAATCAAATTTAATTGATAGGATGCCTTTATATATAGTTTCATTGGTAAATTACCAGTAAGGCTTACCTCCAATGGTTACATTGAGGTATGTGGAGAAAAATAAATTGAGGAGGCATAGTGCCCAGTCCTATTTAATTTAGGACTTGTTTAAGGGGGACCATGGCACCCAAGACATCCTGGTCTAGATAGGGGTCCCCCAAGCGCCCTTCTCCTCCCAAAATAGGAAAAACAAGGTTGTATCTTGGAGAGCAACATTCTAGGATGGGGTCCACTAGGTCATGCAATTAGGTGACATAAAATTTCAAGTAAAATGAGCCAAAATAGGTGTAGGGAAGAACTAGGATTGGATGAACTAAAGTAGGGCCACAAGAAGGAGGTGTGAATTATATCGATTACAATTTACGATGTTATGTTTATCCCCCACTTTAACAAGAGTACGATTTTATGCAAATACTCACGATAAAGTAGAAAGATGAGGAAAAAAGAGAGGAGAAAATAGGAGCAAGATCACAAAGAGATAAGCCATCACTAATTTTGAGGAACCAAGCCCCCAATCTTAAGATCTTTACTCATCCAAACACATGCAAGGGAACACAAAACAAGACAAAATAAAAAAAGTCAAAAAAAGGAAATCAAAGACAAAAGACACAAAACAAAGGGATTAGTACTAAAACAAAAATCTCTAAGTCAACCAGTTGAAGAGACCTCAATAATAAAAATAAAAATGTCTTAGCCACTAATTTGATTCTCGGAATGTTATTACAAGAACACAAGTAGTCACCTAGAAAGAGAAAGAGCATGCATCAAATAATGAACTTGTGATCCAACAACTAGCAAAGCTATGAGTTCATGGGGAGAAGAAATGAGAAAACGTGGATGCCATAGACTAGCAAGTTGTGTTATGTTGGGTGATCTATGAGAGAGAGAAACAAGGTAACATGGATTCTACGAGCTAGCAAGCTATATCATGCTAGGCGATCCACAGAAAAATGAATTCTCATAGGACAATAAGTTGTATTATGTTGTGTGATCCATGTAGGAAGGAAGAGTCAGAATAGTCTAGAAAGTTCTATTATGTTAGTTCCACTCATCAAAAAATGCATCAAAAGGAAGGTTGAAAGGTCTAGAAAGTTTTATCATTCTATTCAACCCACCTTAAAGAAGTTGAAAAATAGGATGAGTCGACATCTATTTATATATATTGTTTGGCTTCAAGACTTAAGCATCTCGTCTAAGGCTTTGATCTGGTTTCGTGCATGTAACAACCTATCTAAGACATGTAATTAAAAATGTCTAAGACAAATAATAATTAAAATACTAATAATTGTATTTTGAATTTTATTTATATAATAAATTAAATTTCAAACTACAAAATCTAAATTGAAATTTATAGGATAAAAGAAACTACCTTTTAATTAAACATTCTCTCTCTCTCTCTCTCTCTCTCTCTCTCTCTCTCTCTCTCTCTCTCTCTCTCTCTCTCTCTCTCTCTCTCCTCCTCCTACTAAGTGTAGACCTCCAACTTAGATCTAAGACCATAAACTCATCATATAAATACATATTTAACAATATGTAGTAACTTGTTCTACTTTGTTTCTTGTTTCCATGTGGAACTTGGCTTTCACTACTTTGAATATCTACAGACTAGCCATTTTTTTTTTTTTGAAGAGTTCTCATTATGTCACAAGGAGATAAGTTTTTCTAGTTCAACCTCTCAAAACCATACAAGGATCAAATATAGTAAGCAAGGACCCTCAAATATGATTTCATCTTTCGTTTTTTGTGCACAAAATCCAAATTTTTTATGTTGATCCTCCTTTAACATTCTTAAATAAGAAATATTGTTTGAGGGATTAGAGATGTAAAATGAATGCAATTAAATGACTTAAAATACTACCACATAAAACCAATCATGTAAATGTGTGCTCAATTGATATGATAAAACATTTAGGTTAAGTTCAATTGCAATATCAAAAGGATCTATAGAAGGTAAGGGAGCATTAAATTCATGTATGTAAATAAAACACAATTTATAAACAATTTACTAGAAAATGGATACATGACATCATTTATACATAATGATTGTAGTATTTACAATTGATATTTCATTGTGGAATTGAATGAGAAATAGTAGGATGTTGGTTTTGGTAGGATCAAATCAAGGAAAGAAGTGAGGTTGGGAGTGGCTATAGGCACACATAATCATAATTTATGAATCGCTCAAGTAGCTGGTGTGGTTGAAATTTCCCACTTCCATAGCCTAGAGTGATCATGCTTATATCATGGTCTCCTTTTCCAATAACTCTTCAACTTATTCTAGATGGACAAAGATGTATGTTTGTATCCTCGCTGCAAATTAATATAGTTAAGCCTAGTCATTCCCACTTCCATAGCCTAGAGTGATCATGCTTATATCATGGTCTCCTCTTCCAATAACTCTTCAACTTATTCTAGATGGACAAAGATGTATGTTTGTATCCTCGCTTGCAAATTAATATAGTTAAGCCTAGTCATTGTAAATGTAGCTAGAAGATTGAGATTTGTAATTAGTGACAAGAGGCAAGAGTATAAGAATGAGGTAGGAATCTTTAATGGTGATTATTAGGTTTAAGATTAGAATGTGCAAGTTAAAGGGCTCCATATTATTTAATTCTACAATTATTTGATAATAAAATGTGAACCAAATTTATTAAAATATGAAATATTAATATTTTAATAAACATTTCCAATAAAATATATAACCTAATGTTTAAGAGACCTTCAAATATTATTGAAATTGTGCGGAAGAACTAATAGATGATCATCTATGCACAAATACATTGCTCATTACTTTTCCGTTTTAGGTCTATCATACAACTATTATTAATCTTTTATACAAATACTGATCAATTCTTTAATATAACTACTTCAACATTATCATCCGCATAATAAATGAACTATCTAAAATGCAAATCACCATTTAAACACTGAACTGAACAACATTTGTGCTATTGCTCTGCTGCAACCAAATGTCCTTGCCACGCTAACAAAACTCCATATTTGAGCGGTACGTACATATCAACTCACCAGTTTTTCTCTACAGGACTTGGCTTCGTTTCAGAGCTCACATGACAATTTTGTCAATTAGTGGAACTTGGCTCTTTAATGATGAAAGCGCTATAATTATCAACTTTGCGCATGTGAGAAATCCCTGCAAAATGCAGATGCTTTACAACTGTGTTTTTACAGTACACCTCTAAGTTGATCTCAGGATCATTTTCATCAGTTGCTAGTTGCATCGCTTGGCATGTGAACTCTGAAATAAGGTCATTAATGCACAGGAAAACAATCAAGTTGATCTGTGTGCACGATCGAACTACTGACGGAGTTTAACTAGACTTTAATGATAGTGTTTACTTGGTAATGTGCCTAATGAGCCGTACGTACATATCGTCTCATCTGTTTTTAGGCGCTGGCTATGGGGTCCTTTAAACAGCACCCCATGGCCCCCTACTTCCTAGCCTCCTCCTGCAGCATCGTGCAACCTATGAAGTAGGGAGCTATGGGGTGCTGTTTAAAGGGCCTCATAGCAAGCGCCATGATGTACCACCCAAACCCTTTTTTAGCAAGAGCTGCAAGCAGCGAAGTTCCTGTCGGGAGTGGCAGGAAGGAGGTGTGATTGGTTTGAGTTGTTGTTGAGAAAGTCGGTGGAAGCGAAGTTGTATGAAGATCTAATAGTTCTTTATTTTGATTTAATGAAAGTTAAATTTCAGATAATTATAAATGCAACTATCAGGATCATTGTGTAGGAAAGCACAAATGAACAATTTCATTTTTAAAATGTACGACGGAAAGGTCGAGATTGCTGCTATGGCTCCTTATAATAGATCTGAGTATTATAGAGAGAGCCTGAGTGAGCTAGCAGAAGCGGTGACAGAAAGAATCGATTCTTGCTATTACAGTGGATTCACCTTCATGAGGGCTCTGAAGCTTATTATAGCTCAGATTGCAGCCAAGGACTGGACTGATATTGACAGCAAGCGAGTGGCTATGACAGTTGATATCCTGAGGAGAAATCTTACGTCTGCGGTCCACATGGGATGCCTTTCTGTGACAGATACAAATGAAGAATTAAGGGTTTTGGATAATTTCAACACACAGGAAGGAGTTCCTGATTTTCCTGTTGCTGTCGGGGAGTCTTCTATAAGTTCAAACACCACAGATTTCTGTGATGATGACGAGGAGCAAAGGTTGCAGCTAGAGGCTAATGTAGCTCTTGGCAAAGTAAAGCAAGGACTATCAGTTTGTGGATGCAAATGTTCTGTTTGCTTCTGGAGATGTGTGATGGAGAAAGGGCATGGTGACCGTCATTCTTGCATGGGGAGTCATTTGTGTACAGAAAACTGCAGTTATTGTACTCGAGAAGGAGACAGCTTAAGCTTATGCGGGGATTTAGCAGGGCATGAAGGAAATCACAATTGCAAAAGGAAAAATCATACATGTGGCCAGAGCTGTTACTTATATGAGACATCTTCAAATTGTAATGAGAAATGTTCTCTGTGGCCAGGGCAGCCTGGCCAGCACAAGTGCGATTCCCCTCAACATATGTGCAACAGAAAATGCTCTCTTCCAAGCTGCATTAATCCCTGTGCTGTGGCGATTGAATCGAACCATAAAGCACATCAGTGCAATGAGAAATATTGTCCAACCAAATGCACGATAAATGGGTGCAGCAGCTCATTTCAGTCCTCCACCATACTTGAACAAGGTTTCATCATAAAAAAGCCTCTCCAAGAGGTGACAATTTAGAAATCCTTCTTGTATCAATTTAATAATTATGTTGAATATTGTAATAACAAGATTCTTTTTTAAAGGCAACAATACCACAATCACCTAAAGAAGTTTCAGCATCCCTGATAACAAAGTCCCTCAAGGAAGCTCCCTTAAAGGTCCATGATGTATTGCTAGAAGGGAAAGAATGTGTGGAACAAGTGGATGAGTGATGAAGGCTTATGCTTGTGAAAAGAAGTGAAAGTATCATGACGTGATAGAGACTTCAGATCAACAAGTATGCTTTTTGACTTAAAATTGTAGAACTTTTGCCCCCAGTTATTTTGATATTAGGGGAGATCAACTCTTGTTCTTTTTCTTTCATAGGATTTTTATCCTTGACCTTGATTTTTTCAGAGTCCAATAGCTTTTGATTTTGATTTGAACTAAAGGACTTTTCTTTAGTTTTCACTTTTAGTTTT
Source organism: Cryptomeria japonica (assembly GCF_030272615.1). NCBI lineage: Eukaryota > Viridiplantae > Streptophyta > Pinopsida > Cupressales > Cupressaceae > Cryptomeria > Cryptomeria japonica. The sequence continues at coordinate 58,697 of NW_026729143.1, forward strand.
TTCTTTTCAAGGCTTAATTTTTCATCCCCAATTAGTAAGGGCTTTTGTAATTCTTGTTGATCCAAGTCTGGGAGAGGACTGGAAATGGAATAAGTGGATGATATGGTAAAGCTATGTGAGTTATCAAGAGGGTTGGTGATATGCTCAATAGATTCTTTGTTGGAACCACTCTTAGGACTATTGATATCAAGAGTTGCTTGCAGCACTAGAGGTGATTTGCATTCAGACATAGTAGCCACAACACTAGGTGGTTCACACCCAATTCCTTGGCATTGCAAATTTTTTGTAGGTTGTTCCTGTCGACTGAATGTCTTAGGAGATAGTGGGAGTTGATCAGCATGACAGATATACTCACCACATCTCATGTCTTTAATCTTGAATTTTTCTTTTAGCTCTATTTGTTTGGATGTAGAAGCCTTTAATGATTCTGGATCCACATAAGTTGATGAAGGAATAGCCTCTAAATTGATTGGGATTGTTATTTCTGATCTAGGTCATAGATTGTTGCAATATATGAATGGGTTAGGATCAGCTTTGATGATAACTTCAACTCCATTGTGTGAAAACTTGATACATCGATGGTATGTAGATGGTAATGCGCTCATCTCATGAATCCATGGACGTCCTAGCAATATGTTGTATGTGAGATCGAGGTCAAGGACTTGACAAACCTCATCTTTTGTAATTGGCCCAACTCTAAGAGGTAAAGTGACTATGCCTTTGGATGAATGCTCTTCATCATCATATGCTTTGATGGTAATTTTGTTTGTAGAATTCACAGCTTTATCAGAATATCCCAATTGTTTGATAGTGCTCAATGTACAAATGTTTAGACCTGCTCCTCCATCTATCAAGACTCGCTTTATTCAATGTTTATGTAGGAAGGTTTCAATGTGTAAAGGTGCATTATGTGGTTGGCTCACAGAGGCGTCATCAGCTTCTGTGAATGTAAGGGAGTGTGGAACAGAAAGGTATCCCACCAAGGATTGAAACTGGTCCATGTTTAGATCAATAGGGATGGAAGTGTCTCTCAAGGTTTTGTCAAGAATGGCCTTATGTGCAGGGGATATGCGTAAAAGTTCAAGGATGGAGATAGGTGTGGGTTTCTTCCCTAACTGTTCTACAAGGTCATACTCAAGTTTGGTTGATAAGGAAGTAGTCTTTTTAGCTGGAGCACCTTGTAAAGTGAATTTTCCTCGATGAGTTGTAACATTACACTAAGAGGTAGGTTCGGAAGAAGATCTAATTCCTTTCAGGACAACCTTGGGTCTTTGGGTAGAATTCTCATGCGTTTTGTCCTTGATGATAATGGTAGAGACATAATTGTCCATTGAAATGTGATCAACAATTGAATCATAGTTATAGGATTCTTTGGTATAGTTGGTTTGCTCATCTATGGCTTTAGCTTTTTCCTTGTCATGTTTTGGGAATGGATCTTTAAAGATCTGATTTTTTAAGAATTTTTTTGCATCAAAATTAAAATCACAAAGAACAGATGTTGTGTATAATTATGAGATATTTCCAAAAATGTAAGAAAACCCGAACAATTCACTGATTTGCTCTCAAAATTAATTGTTTATGAAAAATCATAAAAAATTCATAGAAAATGAAAATGTGCTCCAAAAATTCTAAATTTTGGATTGAAATCTATTGATACTGTCTTCAACTTGCCAATAAAATTCTGTGCAAAAATTCTAATACGTTTGTGAGATAGGATCAAATCTCTCCAAGATCTTGATTTTGTGTCCAAAACCCTAGCTGCACAAGGTTTTCTCCAAATTGTTTTACAAAACAGCAATATAGGGTTAGAAAAACCTGCAAAAAACATAGATCTAACAAAAATCTATGTCCCATGGGGCGTGCCAAAATGTATATGGTGAAAATGGAAAACAACAATATTGAAAGACTAAATGAATTCAACCACAAAACCCTAGCCTAACAACAACAAAGATCCACCATAACTTATGAAGATTACCTAAGACAATGCAAATCAAATGAAATCACAAAGATTATACCATCACATGTCCAATAGGGTTTAGATCTCCATTCTTCCTATCTCCATTTATCTTGCTTGATATATTTGCTCTTAGATTTTATATGTGCACAAGAGCTCAACAAAGAACGGAAATGTGGTTGAAAGTAGGCTTGATCGCATATGCAAGTTTGAAAGTGTAATGTAGTTGAGAAGTCAACTAATCAGGGTTGATAATGAAGGAAGTGTCCTCTTATATAGAAGACACTGTAGGAAATGGAGGGATAAGATTGGAGGTGTAAGAGATAAATAGTCAGCTAGGATTAGAGGGTAGGTAGAGAAAATAAGAAAATAATGAAAGGGTAGGTAGTGTAGGAATTAAGAGATGAATGACATGTGTCATGGGTAGAAAAGGTTAATGAATTAATTAAATAAATAAAGATTTATTTAATTAATAGAGGAAGTGGGATCAATTAAATAAATAAGATATCTATTTAATTTAGGAAAAGGATAATTTAAATAAATAAAAGTATTTATTTAAATGAGAAATAAGGCTAAAAGAGGATAAATGAATTAGTTAAATAAATAAAGATTTATTTAATTAATAGAAGAATTAGGCTTAAAATAATTAAATAAATAAAGATTTTAGTTGTCTACAACTATAATTTAGTTGCATTTCATTTAAGTGAATTTGTTATAAAGAACATTCATTCATCCATGTAGTGCATTCATTTTAAATATGCATTCCTTTCATCATCCTTTAAGTTCATTTAGAATTCATTTCATAGGTGCATTTTTCCCCATTTTGTTTCATCTAGATTCATGAGATGCATGCATTATCCTCCAATTGCACTAAGGTGCAGTTATTCATTATCCTTTAATTGCATTAAGGTGCAGTTATTCATTATTCTTTATCCCCTATTTGCATTTGTTTGCATTATCATTTCAATCTCATTTATCACTTAGTTATGTTTTGAATCATTTTAGTCATTTAGATTAATTTTAAATACATCTCATAAACATTACATCATTTAGATACATTCATTTAAGTGCATTCATACATAAACATTTGTATCAACATTTGTTCATCCATTTAAAGTGCATTCATACATCACATTTGCATACACATTTGATTCACTTAGATTCATCTTACAACATGCATCATTTACTCATATCATATCATAAAAAATGAACAAGTATTATCTATCACAAACATCATTATGCATTATTTCAACTCATTATTTTTGCATACATCATCATCATTACATCATAATTAACATCATTACCACAAGCATCGTCCATCTTCTACCTGCATCCACATAATTAGACAAATCATCCATAGCATGCATCTAGAAATCATATCATCACCATGTATATATAGTAATCAAATCATCCATAGCATGAATCTAAGCATAACTCATAATCATCATCCTGTATCAACAATATACGTGTCATCATACATATGCATATAATATCAAAGCATGGGATCTCTTCATATATCACATTAAAAAAAAAGATTACATGTATCATAGTACAATGATGTCAAAATATATCGACTACCAAAATCCATCCAAGTCACAGTCCAAAATAATAATGTAACAAGTACCTAAAATATCTCAAATGGCACTCTGGCCAGATGCTGCACCACGACTACCCCCTACTCCTCCCCCACCACCTCACTGAGGAGGACCCATAACACCCCCACTTCTCTGAGCCCTCTGTGACCACTTTGATCTTGCCCACCGCATCTTAGAATAGCTCAGTGCTTGCTGACTAACTGGCACAACCAGCTCATATATTCCCCACCAATAGTCAATCTCTCCACTTGCCTGTCACATCTCCCTCAACACCACCTCAGTTGGACCCTATGCCTATGCTCCCTCCAAGACTTGGACTCTATCCTGCACCTCCCTCAACCTGTCCACCAGATCATCTCTCTCTTTCCTCACTACAGTCAGCTCCACCTCCCATGCAAATAGTTGGACATCTCTAGCTGCAATCTCTGCCTCGCTATCCTCTAACCGAGTCTGTGAGTGTAAAATCATATACTCCCATACATCTCCATCTCCTCCACCTATCTCTCCCCCTCCCATCTCCATAGGAACCTCTCCTCCACCTATGGCTCCCTCTCCCATCTCCATAGGCACTACACCCCCACCAATATCCCTACCTCCTTCTTTGGCAGCCCCTCGTATCAGTGGACCCTGTGATAGTCGCAATGACTCTCCCCCTCTACCTCTCCTCTGTAATCATCCTCCTCCACCACCTCCACCTCCAAATCCCCCTCCACCACCAAATCCTCCTCGTCCTCCACCTCCTCCTGCTCCACCAAATACTCCACCACCTCCATCTCCTCCTCCACCTTTTCCTGCTCCACCAAATCCTCCTCCACCACCTCCATCTCCTCCTCCTACTCCTCGACCTCCTCTCTTCCTCCTTTATCATCTCCTCTCATCCTCAAAAGGTGGTATAGGCTCGATCGGATCTGAAATCTATATAATCAGATGTGCAGTATGATACTGTGTGTACTCCTCTGTCACCCCTGCATCGACAATCTCAGGCCTCATATGCCCTGGTCTCGCCTGTAAATTCTGGAACTCTATCAAGGCCTGATCATATGGTAACATTGGTCCCCACTAAAATCTCTCCCGTACTACCCATGCATACTCCCCTGAGCCTCTCGACAATCCCTACCTCCGTCAAAACTGCCTCATCACTCTCCCTGGCACCTGTCTCTCTATAAGGTAGGATGTGCGCCCAATCAAAAAGTGTGTCATAAATACATACAGTAGCACTTCTGCATCATCCTCCCAAGGCTCACACTCGATATACAACCTCCATATCACTGTATCTAGGTCATCTAAAGCCCGTCACAAAAAATCCAACTTCCTCAGATGGGGCTGGCTCATCATCCCTCCATACATATAAACATAGGGCTGATATATCACCCTAAATATCAAGTAGACTGTTCGTGTGACTGGCAAGTGCTCCCAAGCCCAGATGTGTAGTAATGTGATCCCTACTGCTAGTGATCTCTTCTCTCGGTACACCACCTCGTGTAGCTCCCTATAAATATGTGCTAGCACACATGGTCCCCAGGCATAGTGGGTCCTCTCAGTCATCATCTTCTCAATCACCTGGTCCCAACCAACGGCTAGTCCATGTGAACGTCAGTCGGGGCACACCAAACCCCCGACGATCCTGGATAAAACTATTGGTAAAGGCTCATACAATGCTACTATGTCCTCCTAGGATACAAAGTCATCCTCAATATAAACATCATCAGCAAATATTCTCTACACCGTCGTCGTCCCTAATGCTTGATCATAGGTCACCAGCTCCCCTCTAATCAGGATGTGTAGTATCCTCCACACATCCTCTAGCATCACTGTCATCTCTCCCATCGCCAGGTAGAAGGTACATATCTCACTATGCCAATGCTCGGCCAGTGCTGTCATCAGTCCGCAATTCATCCGAATCACGGGACGATAGATCATATCGTACAAACTAGTCGCAGCGACGCAGAATCTGTCTGCCTCTGTCAGCTGCTATGTGGCAGGATGCTGCTCCGGCATCTGTAGAACAGGCACGTCCTCCTACACACATCAACAAACATTAGTTGTTTTGGTACAAACTTTCTTAAGTTTTCAACCTAGACTATCAACAGATACTTTGATCAAGTATCTTCGGGTCTCAATAGGTAATCGATTATGGCAATCCTAGACTACAACAGACATTTATCATAATGACCTAGTCTCAAGGGGGCTGCTATAATTCACCAAAACAACCAATCAAACAATCAACTGAGACATCAGGCTATGTTCTCTAACACTGGGGAATTTTTATCACAATAGTGCTATTCTGCTCACAATAGCGCCACAATTTGTGCACAAAAGTGCTAAACAATCAAACACGCTAAATTAACTACACAACAATGCTATTCAATAACAACAGCACTACAACAAACATACAAACGTGCTAATACTACAATACCACTACTACTATGTAATGAAAGCACTAAACCTAACACAAGCGCTACAACTACTATACAATAGCACCATTGCGGCATAATAGTGCTATTCTAGGCGACAATAGCATTAAAACATGGTTTTAGCGCTATTATCTTGATTGGACTTTGATGCCTGAAAAAACATGCCAAAAATGCACAAAACACAAAATTCAAAATTTGTGTATAGCTGGTTTGTAGTTGTCTGGCTGTTGGAATCGACAGATCCACTCTAGCCGGTGATCTTCTATAGGCATAGGCATGATGATCGTTGCTCACTCCTTCACCAAAAATTCCCTATCAGAGCTCTAAACTGCCAAGGAGATAGGTGCAAATGAGCCTATTTTTTCCCCTTCCCCCCCATATATACCATCCAGCCCTAACCCTAATTCACCCCGCTTACTGTTGTGGTCCCTCTAAACTTCCAACGTCTCTCATTTCCTCATTTTACCCCCATTTTTCTCCCATCATTTCACCGTTATTGCTAATTTCTTGTATTCTACCTCCCCTCAACTTCTTGTTCTTTTTCGAGAGATCACCCGATTTTTTGAAATTTTTTAGCCCATCTGTCGAGGGGACATAGCACCCACTAAATTAACATTTATGGGGCATATTTCTTCACACCTATTTTTCTTTCTTTGAAACGATGTGATAAACCGCACCGTCTCAAAGAGGGGCAAAAGTAGTCACATAAATCTGTCCATTTAATTAAATGAATATTTACTATTTATTTGATTATTTAACTATTAATAATCAGTTAATTAAATTAAAATTTAATTAATTCATCCTCAGCCTCTTCTCCTATTAATTAAATAAATTATTCAATTTATTTAAATATTAATTAAGCTACATTCTTAAGGAATTAAATGAATAAAACATATTTATTGAATTTAACCCTCTTTCCTCTTTTAAATAAATAATAAAATATTTATTTAAATCCTTAAACTACTCCCCCCCTCCCCCCACTTGCATTCTCCTACAAATGCAAGTTGCACCTATTTAGTTGAAATAAATGAATTTTATTTTAATTAAAATCCTATTTTCCCTCACCCACCAAACCCACTTACATCTTAAATCCCCTTCTAGACAATTCTAACCACTTTCTAAATTCTTCTAAACCATTCCTAATTTGCCTAATCCATTTCCTAAATATTGTCACATTCCTAGGCAACTTGAAGTCACTTCTCAAAGCCTCAAAGTCTTTGAAAAGCATTAAAGGCTTTATGTATTCAACAGGTTAACGCCTAAAGTATTCCAAACCATTAATGGCTCTTACATGACCATTAATGCTTAACTCAACTCACCCACATGGTTAGAGACTTTCCTCTAACTTAACCATCCTTTTGACTCATGGGTCTCTTCAAGCATTAATGGTTAACTCAACTCACCCACTAACTCTTGTACAAGAGTTTAGCCATTGGATAAAGGCATTATTCATTGGATAGCGACTTTATTCATTCAACTCAAGCTTAACCTTAACTCCTAACCTAACCTTCATGTCATTTCAAGCATTTAATGCTTCTTCCCTCTCCTCTCAAGCCATCTCATGTTGGCATTTGTCATCCTGGGATTGGGTTGAAAGCCCTCACATGGATCATAAATCTTTCTATCTTGACCCTTGTTGAGATTACTTAATCTCAACCATCCATTGCCCTATTTTTCCTATAAATAGAGCCCATTCCTTCATAATTCAGATCCAGAAATCTTGTATGCATCTAATCTATAGTGAAATTTAAGAGATCATTTTAGGAGTCATCTAATCTACATTGTTATTTTGGTTAAAACCAAGATAGCTTAATTAGGCTTTCTCATATTTCGCTTGCATTTGCATATTTTAAATCATTTTTCATAAATCTTGAATCTCCATAAGACTTCCATAGTAGTGCAAAGAGCTAAGGGCTACACTCATGTGGAACTTGGAGAGGAGAGGAACAAGGGAGAAGCTACTATGAACATGTTGGCAAGCATTTGGAAGGGTCTTGTGTCTTTCTTTTGTTTTTGCATACTTTCCATTAAATGTTTGATCTCTCTTCATATGCTTGCTTAGGATCGTATTTCGTTTATGATACTAACACTAACAGTTGATTCTTGAGTCTTTTGTTTGTGTTCCTAACATCCTATTTTGCAGTGCATCGGTTATAGTAAATGGTACATGTATAAAAATGTGTGTAAATAAAGACAACATAATGTGCAATGTATGAAAATATATGTAATTGAATAAGAATGATAGAATGAAAAGAAAGAAATTAATTTAAACAACAGTTATATCGTTTATTGAAATATAACTATATTAAATAATTATCTAATCCACTGAAATAAACTCAACATTAAATAAAATGTGTACATATTTCACATAGAATAAATTATTAAATTATAAATGATAAAAAAAATTTGTATTTGATTTCAATGTACACTTTCATCTAAGAAAAATAGACATTCCAACTATGAAAAAGTTGTAGTAATTTTGACGTGTAGGATCACTTCAAGTATTAAAAAAATAATGTTCTAGCAGAACACCCCATAGTCATATTATTCGCACCAAACTAGAGTAATTACTTGGCACCCAATCAAAGCTAATTAACACTGGTTATTTGCACCCAGTCAAGGTCAAAATGTTGTATCTGTTCCAACGAAAGAAAAAGTGAGATTCCAACTAAAGTTGTGGAAACCCTGAAGTGTAAGATGTGGATACTTGTATTTTTAATGTTTCCCTTGTGGAAAAACTGAGACCACATATTCTATTATGTAGTTTCTGGCATAATACTGAATGTAGTATTATTCAATCCTATTACAAAGAAGCGTGCCTTGGTGTTGAAGGCTGTAACGGCAGATATTTAGCATGGCCACTGAGGGTCAACAACTCGGCGGAAGGATCGATCCTGACGCCTTCAAAGCTGCGGTAACGCGTTTAAGGATCGATCAACAACTGAGTTCCCAACTTAAAGCAGCTCTCAACAATATTACACCTGGAGGGGAAAATACTCTTCTCCATTTGGCTGCTAGTGTAGGAAATCTACACTTCATTCAACAGCTCCTGCAACTCAATCGTCAACTTCTGAAGGAAACCGATCCCGAAGTGAAGCCTCTGCTTGTGAATGCTACCAATGCCGAAAAGGATACTGCGTTACACTTGGCTGCGCAGGGAGGTTTCTCCAACGTTGTGAAGATTCTACTCCAACAACCAGAAAGTGGTGTGGATCTCCGCAATAAGCTTGATGAAACAGCTTTGTTCAAAGCCTACGAAAGCGGCAATTTAGAGACAGTGAAGGCAATATTTGACGCATCTCCGTCGAGCTTACTCGAAAGTACGGTGCACAAGAGGAACTGTTTATCTGTTGCAGTAAACAGAGGAGATTCAGGTTATTTTATTTCGATTTTAGGATTTCTTTGCCTATAAGTTTGTAAAAGTATCTGCTAAGCATCTCCTAATTTAACGGTTCAAGACAAATATCATTTTGTCCCCAATTTTTTCTTTATCTTAAATAACACGAGGATGATTGTCTATCATGTTTCAGTTCTTTCTATTTTTTCAAGTCGTTTGATTATGTTGTTTCTATTTTACTTCAGCTTCTGTTCGTTTACAGTTGATAACCAATGAGTTCTTCTTTACTTCTTCGTGTATTTAGTTGAATTCTGTATTTATGTTGTTATATTAGTTGAGGTCTGTATCGCTTCAACAAAGGTAAATTAGGCATTCTCTTACCCTTGGCCCTTCTTGAAGAACATCTTATCTAACTTAAGGCAATGATTTTGGATGCTTCTTTTACAGATCTAGTTGATCATATACTAAATTTATCAGATGCGAAGCAGTTAATCCAACGTAAGGACGAACTTGGCAACACAGCTCTGCATATAGCTGTTGAAAGAAACTACGTGCATATAATAAAGAAGTTAATAAAATTTGAGGCCGAACTGTGTTATTGGGTTAATGACAGCCAAGAAACTCCCATCTGTGTGGCAGCGAAATTGGGTCATCTGGAAGCAGTACAAGAGTTGATAAATGAGAGGCCAGACGCTGTCGAAATACGGAATAGTTGTGGAATGAACGTTCTGCACTTAGCTGCCCTAGTTAGGCAAGTGCGAATTGTTGATTACCTGAACGAAGAGGTAGGCTTATCATACTTGGTCAACAAGGGACTTGACAAACCTCCACATGAAGAGCCTCTGCGAAGTGGAGGAAAGACAGATCCGGCTGAAAAGAAAGATCCAAAAGATGAGCCCGTGAAAAGTGGAGGAAACACAGATGCGGGTGAAATGAAATCTCCTTTTTCGAGGATAAGTGAAGGAGACACACCACTGCATATTGCAGCAAAGAAAAAAGACTTGAATGTAAGTCTCTTTTTATACAAACCTCTGTTTGTCACTGCTGAAGTTTGTTCTTTCAACCAATTACTGTGTACAGCTATATAAGTTTTGGGTTTGTGTAGATTCTTAATCTAATCTCGTCTATATATAGAGTCAAATTACTGAAAGTATTTCTACTGAAGACAGAAATTAAAATCATCACGGCAAGAACTTCCGTAGAAGAAATCTTTATGCATAGTTAGTTCCAATAGATCATTTAATTTTTATGAACTTATTTGAGTTTGCATTTTTCAGATGGTGAAGTCGTTGCTTTGTATAGCGGGGATAAACAAGTTTGCTGTCAACAAGGCAGGCTTAACGGCCTTTGATATCGTGAGAGAGAACACGCACTATCACGAATCTGACAAGATAATTTCAGTTCTGGCCAGTTATCCTTCCAATCGCAAGCCATTCTTGTACAGCGCTCCAAAGGTGAGTGCAGAGAAACATGAGGTTGCTGTTGAGATGGTGGACAAAACATATGAGGACAGGCGCAACACAGAACTAGTGGTGGCAGTTCTATTAGCGACAATGTCATTTACGGCAGCTTTCACTGCTCCGGGCAGTTTCGTGACGGACGATGGGAATGGAAATGGGGACTCAAAGGGATCGGGAATTTCGCCTGCGCCTGCGCCTGGAACTGGCTCAGACAAGAGTTTAGGTTCGCCGATTCTGCTTCCGTTGGCCTCCTTCAAGGTTTTTCTCATCTTTGATTGTGTGGCATTCTTTCTGTCGCTCTTAGTGGTGCTGATGTGGCAGATGAGTACACCTATTACCACGGGAAATAAGGTATTGTTCCTCTGTATTACCAACCTATTGGTTTGTGCCACGTTTGCCTTTACGGCCTATGGCTTCATGCTTGCAGTGTATGCCATGCTTTCCAACATGAATCCCGAGCTGGCTTGGTTCATTCTTGGGGCGTGCTTGATCATCTGCTTCTGTGGTAATTTCACTTTTTTCTACATGGCTGCAAAGTTTACAGTGAAGAAGGCTAGGTTTAACCACCTGAACGGTCTACTTCCTTTTCTTTCTGACCGTCTGGGGGAATACGTGTGGATAAAATTAGAAAGATGGGGGCTTTTGGACTTGGTGCGCCGGTCCAAAACCAAGTGGCTTGCTATCCTATACTACCATAGCAATGAGAACGATAAATAAGGTTTGGGAAAGTTGCTTTTGCAAGTCTGATACAGTGTTGCAGCTTCTTATTTCTACATGACTTTGATCGTATTCAACTATGTCTTATAATATTAAATGTTTTCATATTATTAGAAGTGTACAAAGTATCTACATCTGTGTTCAAATCAGATACTTGCGTGCTTAGAGCTGATTTGATATGTGTATGCTTCAAGTTGAATGTTAGATTTACTGTCAATAATATTTTTGTAAATTATTTTTATATTTAAATGATTATATTTATGATTCTTGAAAACAAATAAAGTGTATAAGGGTGTTTAGTCTTTTGATTGAAGATTGTGGGTTCTTGATGAATGGATAGATTATTTTGCCTTTGTATTTGGAAATGCAATCTCTCTTCATTACAAAAGAGGGTGGGTCCATATAAAGTAAGGGACCTTATCTAGACATGATCATACAAGTACATCATTAAAAATGCATTCCTTATGAGAGCCTAAAAGATAGAAGAAAAATATTCCATGAATAGCTTCCATCTCACAAGTGAACTTTTACGAATAAAATAGGAGATTGCTCAACTAAGTAAGAAATATGAACATTTGACTAACCTAAATTTACATTTATAAATATGAAACCAAAAAATCCAACAAAAATCATTTGTAAACATAAAAATTAATAGGTAACACAGTAACACAAAACATCTGATCATCCAAGCTTGTACTTTTGCAACTCTAGATGGGGAAGGTAAAGAGCATTAGTTGGTAATTTATTTATTTATTTTTGTTTAAATATGAGGCTAAGGTGTGTAATTATGTGGTCAATCATGTGACTATAGAAATGATCCTAGACAATCAAATGACTAGATCTAAGGAAAAAAGAACTAGATGAGAGTTCGTGTGTGGATAAGTGTCATAACTTCTTAGATAAGTATAATGTATGGTAGTGTGCGCATATAAAATTAGGTAACTATTCATGGGAATGCATATGTATATTAATATACCTAAGGATAGGAGAATAGTCAAAATTCCATACAATATTGCAGTATTGTTCATAAGATATATGTATCCAAGCATTTCCTAAAAATATTCACAATATTGCATAGAAAATAACATATATATGCTAGTTTCATAATTATATTTTCCGTTACATTGAATTGTGTCTGAATCCTAATTGATCATGCATCAAAAATATTATAGCACTCAAAAATGTTCATGTAAATTTGATATCTAATTAGATATAGATTATATGAAGTTGATGTGTCCATATAAGTAATCAACCCTATTAAGACATGATAACTTAAATAATAATTTAACTATATACTTTCAACATGCTCTCATCATGAGAACCTACAAAATAGAAAAACAAATGTCCCATTGGTAGCTTGTATCTTACAAGTGAAATTTGAGAACAAAAGAGAACATTACTTATCAAAATGTCCCCTTAGTTTGAATTAATTAAAGATAGGTGGGTAATAGAAAATTGATAACTATATCTATTATATTTAGAAATACATATCATGAATAAGGGTATGTAATATTTTGATTAACTAATTTTGATTTCTAATGAAGATTCTAGATTATTTTATCTTTGTAATTTAGAAAGGCAATCTCTCTTCATAAATATGGTCTCAAATTCTATATTAATCCTTTGTTCTATAAAGTTAAAGATTAGAATTATGGGTCGAATTTGTGATCATGAAATCTTTATATTCTTATGGCTTGACAAACATTTTGCTTCCCTCTAGGTGAAACTCAATCTAGTCTTATCTTCTTAAACATCTCGAGACTATCAATAGTTTGAAATAACTTGAATGATCTTTATTATGTCTTTAAGAGATAAATTTCCTTAATTAAATCCCTAGAAAATGTACAAATATTGATGATAGCAAGCAAGGGCTATCAATTACAAGTTTGTTATTCTTTTTCATTTATTAAATCTAAATGTTTCACTATTTATTCTACTTTAATACTAGACAATGAGAGAGGATTCTTGAAAGATGACAAATATGGAATAAATAAAACTAAATTTCATTAAATTGTAACTCATAACACCTAATGATGTAAGCTTCTTTTTTTTTTCAACTCTAGGTGAAAGTAAAAAGGATTATTTGGTGAAAATTAATTATATTTATTAATTTTTAAATATGAGGCTTAGGTGCCGAATTTTGTGGTCAATCATGTGACTAGAAAAATAATCTTACACAATCAAATGATTAGATCTAGACAAGTAAGAACTAGATGAGATTTTTTTGTAAGGGTGAGCGTCATAACTTCTTAAATATAAACAAAATGTATGGCAGCATGCACATATAAGGTTGGGTAACTATTCATGGGAATAAATGTGTGTAATAGGTAGATAGAAGGATATGGGAATAATTTCAACTCCAAATAAAATTTCACCATTGTACATAAGATACATGTATCAAAATATTTCCTCAAAATAATCACAACATTGCATCGAACATAACATATATATGTTAATTTATGTCCTATCCTTTTGGTGGTTCTTTATTCTCTATCTTTTGATGACAAGACTCCCTTTTCAAAATAATGTGATGATTAGAAAAGTTCATTTGTCTGCTTTGAAGGTGCCTACTCCACTACTCTGAAATGTTTTACGAGTAATGTTGATGCTTCTTTGACTATTGTTCATTGTAAGAAAAGAAGTTAGTCCTTGATTGTTCCTAACATAAATGCAACCTGACTAAAACATTGGAAATATGTCATATTGTTCTCTTTTTAATTTATTAAATACAATAAAGCTATTATTCATTTTCAAAACAATTTACTCCACTTCCAAAAACTGACAGCCATGAAATCAATTTCTTCAAGAGAATCACCTTTCTGTCATATTGTCATTTCATGTCTTTTTTAACAGCTATGCCCATTTTTCTACTTTAAAGTGAGGATGCATTCTAATGTGTAGAGCCGTATCCATTTCACAACAGAATAGTTTATGTCACATTATTCACTGATATTATAAGGAAGCATCTTGACCAGCCTTAGAAAATGACGAAAGAAAGATGTCATGTCAACTAACCACGAATAGACAAACAGAACGATTAATCACTTTAGTGTTGGCACTCTTTCGCGAGGTCGTAGTCATGGGGTTAATGTTGACGATGGACACTTCTTTCTGTCATATATTTTCCACGCCTTTTAGACTTGATGTCCATTTTTCTCTTTATGTTTAAAGAAAGTCTATTATTGCAATATGTGGAGCCGCATCCATTTCACAGCATAATACTTTGTAATCACATTATTTAATATTGTGTAAACAGATGTTCAAGACTATCGTCAAGAGCCTAGCAGAATGATCAATCACCCTAGAAAAAAAATTATCTTGAATCTAAGGGTCGGTAGGTTAGATAAAGCTAAGAGTCGTCACTAACCTGCAAATTTTTTAGAGTATAAATGTAGTAGAAAAATAAAACTTCATGGCAATAGAAAAGAAATTTCATGGCAACTGAGCGTGAATAGCAAAAAAAAAGTGAAAGGTCACTTCAGGTAGCTACTATTTGAAAAAAAAAGGTTAAAAAGTTCTATGAGAAGGCAACGAGACTCACATTACCACTATTTTGGCAGTGTCACAGTCGTGAGATTTATCTTGTCGATGGAATCTCCTCATAGTCTTATTTCTTCCACGCCTTTTGGACGGGTATTCCCTCTGTAGACACGACATAATACTAGTGTTGAAGGTTGAAACACAGAAATTTGCTATAGATCATACTGTAGGTTGAATTATTTGATGACATTATAATAAAGCATATTTGATAGCGCTGAAGGTAGCAATGTAAAAAAAAATCTATGGCAACTGAGTATGAAGAGGCCAAGAAAGGGATCGATCCTGACGCGTACAAAGACGCAGTAAGCCTTGGAACAAAAATTGATGAATTTTATTATGGTGTTCTTAGTATATTACTTCAGCTTTGGATTCTTTACAGTTGATAACTATATTATATATTTTATATATACTAATTTATTTTTCAATATTTTTGACGCCTAATGGTTTTATTTCACAATTCAGTTAAGGGCAAGAGGTCCAAGGAAATTCATTTTATTCTCTTCTTTCCTCTAAGGGAGTTCCTATTCCTTCTTACAAAGAGATTGTTGAGGAAGCCATTAGAGTTTTTGCAGAATTGTTAAAAGAGGACTCTATTTTGGCCAATGTATAGGAAGGGTTTGTGCTTGATAGTATTCCTGCCATTACTAGTGATGCAATGAATGAGGATCTCCTTAGAACTATCTCTCTTCTTGAGAGTGGAAAAATTGTGTTTCTCTTGAAGAAGGGGAAAATTCCCTAGCCTAGATGGGTTCCCTATAGAATTTTATCAAGAGTTTTGGGATATAATTGTTGGAAAAATGGTGTCTCAACTTGGCATTTACATGATGTTACTATTTATAGTTAATTTTTGTTTATAATTCACATATTGGTATCCATTGGTGTTAAGATGGACAAAGAGGAGAAATGTGGCATCTTGCTTTGTTCTTTGCTTATGTTTATTTTTTTGATGATTTTAGTAGGACAGGGGTATACTTACTAAAGAGTAAATCTAAAGTTTTCAATCGTTTTAAATAATTTAAAGAAATGGTCGAATTGTAAACTAGAAAAAAAAATTAAATGTTTGAAGATTGATAATGGTGGTTAATTTTCTCTAATGATTTTGATAGATTCCATAAAAATTATAAATCTGTATTCTCTACAACAGAATGGAGTTGCAGAAAAAATGAACAAGATATTGATGGAGAGGGCTAGGAGTATGCTGAGTTGTGCTGGCCTAAAATTAAAAATTTGGGCTGAAGCAATTGTCATTGCTTGCTACTTGATTAACGGTCTACTACATCAACTCTTGTTGATAAAATGCCTATGGAAGCATGGTCAGGTCACAAGCCTTCTTTGAGACATCTTAGAGGTTTTAGTTGCGAGGCATATGCTCATGTGCCAAAAGAGAAGTGTACGAAGTTGGAGGAGAAGGTTGTGAAATGTATCTTCATCAGTTATAGTTATGGTGTAAAAGGATACAACCTTTGCGACCTTGTTGCATAAAAGGTAATTAATAGTAAAAGTGTTATTTTTAGAGAAATTAAGTCTCCTTTTGCTACATTGCAACCATAATAGACTAAACAGGAAGATATGATTCAATTCCCTTCTATGCCTAAAAGAGTTGAATTGAGTCAACTTGATAGGAAAGAAGTTGAGGAGAGCTCATCTAGATCTGAATCTTTAGAAGATGAGGAAGAACCTCCAACTTGGCTTGTTCAAAGGTGTACATGACATAGACAACCAACTAAAAGGTATTCACCTAATGATTGGAGATGTATTTTTGTTTTGAATACTAATGTGGATGAACCTATTTCTTTAGAAGAGGCATTAGGTAGGAATGATGCAGAATCTTGGAAGAATGCTATGGAAGAAGAAATGAAAGCTTTGAAAAAAAATGATGAATGGGATCTTGTACCATTGTCTAAAGGACGAAAGCCTGTTGGTTGCAAATGCGTGTTCAAGAAAAATATTGGTTCAGATGGAAGCATTGAGAAGTATAAAGTAAGGTTGGTTACAAAAGATTACTCTTAGGTTGAGGGTATTGATTATGGTGAGATATTTTCTCCTGTTGTAAAAATGACATCCATTAGATTTTTGCTTTCTATTACTACTTCTTGTAATTTAGAGGTCAAGCAAATGGATGTGAAAATTACTTTCCTTCATGGTGATTTAGAGGAAGGTATTTATATGACACAACTAGAGCACTATGTGGTGAAAGGTAAAAGTAATTTGGTCTATAAATTGAAGAAATCATTGTATGGCCTCAAACAGAGTCCTGGGATGTGGCACCAAAAATTTAATACAAATGTGTTGATTTTAAGATCTGAGCATTCTAAATCAGATCACTATGTCTTTTATAAATCTAATGGTGATCATTTCTTGTACATTGCATTATATGTTGATGATATGTTATTCATTGGTAAAGGAAAATGTATGATTTCAGAATTGAATTCTCAGCTTGCTGCTAAATTTTAAATGTATAATCTTGGTGCAGCGAAAAACATTGTTGGGATGTAAATTAGAAGAGATAGAGTGAACATAAAGCTATGGCTAGGGCAGAGTAAGTATGTGAATTCAGTTTTACGGAGGTTCAACATGCAGGATTGTAGACCATTATGTGTTCCCTTCACAGTTTGAATGAAATTATCTATTTTAGATTGTCCTACATCTCCATCAGAGATGAAAGAAATGAGTAGAGTGCCTTACCAGAGTGCAATTGCAAGTTTGATATATGCAACGGTTTGTACTAGACCAAACATTACCCAAGAAGTGGGAGTTCTTTCCAAACATATTTCTAATCCTGATAGAGTTCATTGGGATGCAGTCAAAAGAGTCTTTACATATTTGAAGGGTACCTCTAAGTATTCTCTTTGTTATCATGGTAATTTGGTTGGAGATGTGATTTACCTTGATATTCATGGATATGTGGATTTAGATTGGGCAGGTTATATTGATAGCAGAAGATCCACCATTGCTTATGTATTTACTTTATTTGGCGGTGCAATTAATAGGATGAGTAAGCGGCAAGTTGTGGTTTCTTTGTCCACTACAAGAGAAGAGTATATGGTAGCTACTCATGCTTGTAAAGAATCCATTTGGGTTAAGAGACTTTGTTAAAATATTCAAATAAAACAAGAAATAGTGACACTTTACTGTGACAGTCAGAGTGTGATCTGCATTTAACTAAGAACCCAGCATTTCATGCCCAGACTAAGCACATTGATGTTTAGTATCATTTTGTCAGAGATATGGTTGAAGATGGTAAGGTGAAGTTGGTTAAGGTAGAGACTTTGATGAATATTCTAGATTCTTTAACTAACACTGTGAGCATAAAGAGGTTTAAATGGTGTTGTGAGTCTATGGGCCTCATGGCCCCTAGTAGTTAAATTATTGTGTTGATACTCCCTTTGCTCTTGAAAGTTCTTCGACAAGTGAGAGAATGTTGGGACATGGTGTCTCAACCTTCAATTTACATGTGTTACTATTTATAGTAAGTTTTTGTTTAAGCATGAAATGGTGCGAAATTATCCCTAAAGCTTCTAGTTCGCTAGATAAGCACGTCGGTAAAAATTTGTTGTAAGATCATAGCTAGTTTTGAAAATATTAAAGTTTCCATTTTGGAGGGGTGTGATAGAGCATTTCTCTAGCTTTCTGATGCTTCAAACAGTTCGTCAATCAGACACACGGTTCACAAGTTATGGCCTTCGGAAGTTTGGACTCTTGAAATAGAAAATATAAAATGCATTGGACACATAAATGAGATGTATAATGGAGGAACACATGTTGATGTGTGTTTTGACACATCATAACACATCTATAATGGGGATAACCTCTGCTCTAGTTTATTGGGTGGTTTTAGCCCATGGTTTTGTAATTCCGTTTGATGCTTTCTTATATTGTATCTCCTATATATGAGGTGTGTGAGATAGAGGTTGTGTGTAAGAGTCTTACGGCTATTGTGTTACCTCTGAGTCTTTGATTAGTAGTTCTCTTCTGAAGAGATTTCTCTGCAAGTATATTGTAATCTGTTATTGATTGTTGAATAATTTATTGAGCTACTTTTGGAGTGTGGGGTTTTTCTCCTGAACGGGTTTTCCCATGTAAATGATTGTGTTGGTGAGTTGTGGTATGCATGATATTTTGTTTATTTGTGTTAAGTTTCTGTAACTGCTATAAGGATCTGTAAAATTTTTTGCATTATACTCCTCTCAAGGTTAGTGTAAGAAGTTGTTTCACTACTTCACTTCCTTCCAATAATTAAGTTGGATATTTTGAAGGTGGTGTGGGAGTCTTATATAAATAAACAGAAGCTCAGGGATATGAACGCTACTTTCCTTGCTCTCATACCTTAGAAGGAGGGAGAAAATTCTCTGAGTTCTTTCGATCCTATAGCCTTTTGTAACGTGGTTCATAAAACAATCACTAAACTGATTGTTGAAAGGCTCAAGTCATGGCTCAATAAACTTATTTCAGAAGAGCAACATGGTTTTGGGGTTGGAAGGCAAATTTTGGATGAGATTTTTATAGCATCAGAAGCCATTCATTCTATGGAGATATCTAAGGAGAAGGCTATGTTTATTAAATTGGATATAGCCAAAGCTTATGTTAGAGTCAAATGAAAATTCCTTTATAAAGTGCTTATTGCCTTTGGCTTCAAAATTGAATGGCTTCATTTGCAGCCCTTATTAACAGTGAGCCCATGGATTTATTTGGTGCATGCAGAGGTCTTCGACAAGGGGAACCTCTTTCCCAATTCTTATTCACTCTCATGGTAGAGGGTCTCGGTAAATTTATCAAGTCTTGTGTTCGGCAAGGTTTAATTTAGGGTTGGAATTGGGGTGATCGCCTTCATCCATATGCTTATCTCCAATTTGTGGATGCCACTGCATTGATGGGTCTTGCTAGAATTAATATTTAACCCATTATGATGTCGAATATTCCAAGATGCACCACAATTAATTATTAATTTTATATTTTATATTATTAAACTCTCATTAGTCAATGTGTCCAACACATCTATAACAATAGTACATATCTCAAGATGTGGTGTGCACATCATTCATAATTAGATGACCAATCAAAATTTATTGATAAGTTCTTGAAGACCCATTTTGATTTCTTTGTGTATAATAAACAATGTTAGACAAAACAGTTACCACGTGTAGAATGGTTTTATAATATAATTTTCAACACCATAACCAAGCTATGAATGGACAATATCCCCTATCTATCCAAATATATATACCAAGTAGTTCCGAAGTACAAGTCATGGATTCCACCCTTCACACACATGACACAATTATATAAACCCTTAAGGATTATTTTTAGATCACATATATTTACATATGAAGTAAAAAACAATCAAGATTACTCCAAATAAAATTTTGACATTGATGAAATGGTCCTTTTTGCATCTAACTGTATATAAATAATCTTCCCTAAAGTTGAAGATTAAATAAAAACGAGCACAAATGATTCATGGGACCTACATTTTTTTACAAAAATATTAAATCTATGGCATACAAATTGGAGCTTTCTCTTTCCTCCAAGTTCCACCTAGTAATCCATTTTTTTTTTTAAGATGAATATTTTCTAGTGTATTCACGCTTAGTTGGTACATTACCTATGTTTGATATGAAGGGAGTAATCCATTTTTGTTTTTAAGATGAATATTTTCTAGTGTATTCACGCTTAGTTGGTACATTACCTATGTTTGATATGAAGGGATTTATGCTCTTGGCACCAGAATGTATACTTGATTGTCATTCATACCAAATACAAATCTACATTATAATTTAAGTTCTCTTCTAGTAGCATGCTATGCAACACAAATATGTAATGTGGTCTAATCACTCTTCGAAAGGCAACAAAAAAATTCTCATCTCAAGATTTGATAATAAATCCTCGTTTAAGAGTGAGGGCATATAAGGAACCATAGTCCTAACTATTTTATTAAATAATTACTTTTGCATTGAGGTATACATAAGGAAAGAATTGGATATATACGCTTTGTAAATCATCTCTTTTCCTATGTTAGTTAATCTCACATGTTTGAAAATAATAACCACGTATTAGGTAAAATTAGTACATGTAGAGCGTATGTATACTACTATAGTCATTTATGAATTTTATTGTTGCAAGCATGAACTCATGATATTGCCCCCTCAAAGAGACCAATGATGTTCTACATTGAAAATTTTCTTAATTCAATATATTAATATATGTTTTGTCTCAATTTTGTGCAATTATTTCTGTACTTTGTGATTTGCTAATATATTTTAAGAGGTTCATTGTAATAGCGTTGGGTAATAAATTTTACTAAGAAAATTTGTGTCTAAACCCACAATAATAGATACAAGACACAAAGAAAGTATTTAATTTTTTATATAAAATCATCAAAGCTAGTTTTAAATTAAATTTATTCCATCACATTAATTATAAAACTAAGTATCATTATCCATCATGTTTCTTTTGATGCTTATTTTTCTATTCTAAATTGACACTAGAACACAACTATTGTTTACTAATCTAGATTAATTTGTACCATTAGATTTGAATAGCCTAGATCAAAATTTGAAAAGGTTTATTTTCCTTTTGTACATATACATGTATATAAAAATATTAAAAATTAGATTTTAAGATCTGATAAATTTAATTTTTTTTAATTCGAGCCATTATATGCTCCCAATAGCACATCTAAATCTATTTTTATAGGAGTAATTATAACCAAACAAAACTTCTAATATTTCAATAGTATACCATTTCCAACACCAAAATTTTATAATTCCCTGCCCTAAAATTTTTTCTTTTTTTCTTATGGCCCATCTTCTCATGGTAGCCTAATTAAATTTTTATTGGTGCCTCTAATTCTCTATGTACACTTGCAGTGTGGATTTTAAAGTAGATTTCTTTAGCTATTCTTGAGTTCAAGATTGATTATGTTTCCTAGTACATTATTTGAGGTTGTTTGATCAACTATTCTTGAGTCCAAGATTGATATTTTTGCTTAGTAATTTATTTATCAAGGTCTTCCATTTATCTCTCACATCTTTCATCTATGAATTATTAACCCCTAGGGTCCATTTTTGTGGAGAACTTGAAACTCTCAAGAACTTTTTTTTGTTGTATACTATAGCGAAGAAATTTTGTGCTTAGTTTGATGACTTCAAACCATCCAAGCCTACTCCCTTCTTATGTCATGTGATTTTTCCGAGAGATTTGTCCTACTTCCCTTTCAAATTTACCTACATCTAGCGTAATTTTAAAGGGAAAATATTTCAGCACTTGTATACTATAATGAAGTAATCTTGTACTTGGGTTGATGACTTCAAACCATCCAAGACTACTCCCTTCTCCTGACATATATTGGGAGATTTGTCATACTTCCATTTCAACAACAAAAAATAGGTCATTAAATAGTACAAATCCGAAACCCTCACATAAGTTTTTAAACAACAACAACAACAAAAATTATTTGATACAAAATAAATTTGATACCATTTTGGCAATTTGTTGTTAATGTTTCTTAGAGAATAGAATGGATGCTAAAAAGAATGAAATGAAGCCTTCTGAATTTTTTTGGGGGGAATACCCAACTAGAAAAATGTTCTATTTTTATTGATATAATTAGGAACACATTTTGGGTTTAGAAATAATCTTTTCCATTGCAAGTCACCATTGAAAAAAATCTTACTTCAAAACTATATAATTAAATTATACAAATTGTAAGGTATTGATAAATTAGGGTTTCACCACCTGGATTGATAATAAAGCCACTAATTTCACTTGGGACCAACCTCACATCAAGGGAAGGAATTTAATTTATTCAATCCTGAAATAACTAAACTCGGATCAAGTTAATCCTTACCTTGTTAGAGTTAAATTTGAATAGCAATTAGGGTTAAGTTGTAATGCTAGATCTAGGAAAAATAATGAGAAATGGATATTGAATAATAGTAACATAATGTTCTAGATATCATGCAGAGATGTAAACTTAGATCTGAGGTGGGAAAATGGATCAGAACCTACAAAGAAATATTTAGGCATAATTGTCAAGACTAAGGGAGCAGATTGCCCTAGTCCTCCAAGTATCAGGGGCAAATAGACTGGATGTTTTCCAAATTAGGATGACATACATAATCCATCATTGAAAGGTTGTCAAAAATTCATGAGATCGAGGGGATTTGATCACCCTAGTCCTCTACTTTTTGCACCTTCAAAAGTTGAGTCTGATCGTTGTCATTGACACTAGTACCAGATTTCCCAATCACAACTCTTGAGATAATTCCCTTCACACAAAAAGAAAGAAATAGGGTTGTTGATGGGGATTTGCCTTAAAGGTTAAACCCCAGTTCAAGAGATAAAGCCTTGAATTAAATTCAACTTGTAACTGAAATACTAAAGTAAATTCTATATCATAATACCTCAAATCAGTAATGACTTATTGAAGTTGATTGTGCAATCCTCTTTGAATGTGATCACATATGTCAATGCAATAACATGACTTGACATAACATGAACATGACCTAATAGAACATACATGCTTGCATGAGGAATGATACAATTTTCTCCATGATGTTTTAAGAATATGGTGGGATGAAATCCTACCTTGAGTGCTTAAGAATGCTTGATAACAAATGATTGGTGTATGCACAAATGATGGGGTATGAAAATGATAATCAAATTTAATTGATAGGATGCCTTTATATATAGTTTCATTGGTAAATTACCAGTAAGGCTTACCTCCAATGGTTACATTGAGGTATGTGGAGAAAAATAAATTGAGGAGGCATAGTGCCCAGTCCTATTTAATTTAGGACTTGTTTAAGGGGGACCATGGCACCCAAGACATCCTGGTCTAGATAGGGGTCCCCCAAGCGCCCTTCTCCTCCCAAAATAGGAAAAACAAGGTTGTATCTTGGAGAGCAACATTCTAGGATGGGGTCCACTAGGTCATGCAATTAGGTGACATAAAATTTCAAGTAAAATGAGCCAAAATAGGTGTAGGGAAGAACTAGGATTGGATGAACTAAAGTAGGGCCACAAGAAGGAGGTGTGAATTATATCGATTACAATTTACGATGTTATGTTTATCCCCCACTTTAACAAGAGTACGATTTTATGCAAATACTCACGATAAAGTAGAAAGATGAGGAAAAAAGAGAGGAGAAAATAGGAGCAAGATCACAAAGAGATAAGCCATCACTAATTTTGAGGAACCAAGCCCCCAATCTTAAGATCTTTACTCATCCAAACACATGCAAGGGAACACAAAACAAGACAAAATAAAAAAAGTCAAAAAAAGGAAATCAAAGACAAAAGACACAAAACAAAGGGATTAGTACTAAAACAAAAATCTCTAAGTCAACCAGTTGAAGAGACCTCAATAATAAAAATAAAAATGTCTTAGCCACTAATTTGATTCTCGGAATGTTATTACAAGAACACAAGTAGTCACCTAGAAAGAGAAAGAGCATGCATCAAATAATGAACTTGTGATCCAACAACTAGCAAAGCTATGAGTTCATGGGGAGAAGAAATGAGAAAACGTGGATGCCATAGACTAGCAAGTTGTGTTATGTTGGGTGATCTATGAGAGAGAGAAACAAGGTAACATGGATTCTACGAGCTAGCAAGCTATATCATGCTAGGCGATCCACAGAAAAATGAATTCTCATAGGACAATAAGTTGTATTATGTTGTGTGATCCATGTAGGAAGGAAGAGTCAGAATAGTCTAGAAAGTTCTATTATGTTAGTTCCACTCATCAAAAAATGCATCAAAAGGAAGGTTGAAAGGTCTAGAAAGTTTTATCATTCTATTCAACCCACCTTAAAGAAGTTGAAAAATAGGATGAGTCGACATCTATTTATATATATTGTTTGGCTTCAAGACTTAAGCATCTCGTCTAAGGCTTTGATCTGGTTTCGTGCATGTAACAACCTATCTAAGACATGTAATTAAAAATGTCTAAGACAAATAATAATTAAAATACTAATAATTGTATTTTGAATTTTATTTATATAATAAATTAAATTTCAAACTACAAAATCTAAATTGAAATTTATAGGATAAAAGAAACTACCTTTTAATTAAACATTCTCTCTCTCTCTCTCTCTCTCTCTCTCTCTCTCTCTCTCTCTCTCTCCTCCTCCTACTAAGTGTAGACCTCCAACTTAGATCTAAGACCATAAACTCATCATATAAATACATATTTAACAATATGTAGTAACTTGTTCTACTTTGTTTCTTGTTTCCATGTGGAACTTGGCTTTCACTACTTTGAATATCTACAGACTAGCCATTTTTTTTTTTTTGAAGAGTTCTCATTATGTCACAAGGAGATAAGTTTTTCTAGTTCAACCTCTCAAAACCATACAAGGATCAAATATAGTAAGCAAGGACCCTCAAATATGATTTCATCTTTCGTTTTTTGTGCACAAAATCCAAATTTTTTATGTTGATCCTCCTTTAACATTCTTAAATAAGAAATATTGTTTGAGGGATTAGAGATGTAAAATGAATGCAATTAAATGACTTAAAATACTACCACATAAAACCAATCATGTAAATGTGTGCTCAATTGATATGATAAAACATTTAGGTTAAGTTCAATTGCAATATCAAAAGGATCTATAGAAGGTAAGGGAGCATTAAATTCATGTATGTAAATAAAACACAATTTATAAACAATTTACTAGAAAATGGATACATGACATCATTTATACATAATGATTGTAGTATTTACAATTGATATTTCATTGTGGAATTGAATGAGAAATAGTAGGATGTTGGTTTTGGTAGGATCAAATCAAGGAAAGAAGTGAGGTTGGGAGTGGCTATAGGCACACATAATCATAATTTATGAATCGCTCAAGTAGCTGGTGTGGTTGAAATTTCCCACTTCCATAGCCTAGAGTGATCATGCTTATATCATGGTCTCCTCTTCCAATAACTCTTCAACTTATTCTAGATGGACAAAGATGTATGTTTGTATCCTCGCTGCAAATTAATATAGTTAAGCCTAGTCATTCCCACTTCCATAGCCTAGAGTGATCATGCTTATATCATGGTCTCCTCTTCCAATAACTCTTCAACTTATTCTAGATGGACAAAGATGTATGTTTGTATCCTCGCTTGCAAATTAATATAGTTAAGCCTAGTCATTGTAAATGTAGCTAGAAGATTGAGATTTGTAATTAGTGACAAGAGGCAAGAGTATAAGAATGAGGTAGGAATCTTTAATGGTGATTATTAGGTTTAAGATTAGAATGTGCAAGTTAAAGGGCTCCATATTATTTAATTCTACAATTATTTGATAATAAAATGTGAACCAAATTTATTAAAATATGAAATATTAATATTTTAATAAACATTTCCAATAAAATATATAACCTAATGTTTAAGAGACCTTCAAATATTATTGAAATTGTGCGGAAGAACTAATAGATGATCATCTATGCACAAATACATTGCTCATTACTTTTCCGTTTTAGGTCTATCATACAACTATTATTAATCTTTTATACAAATACTGATCAATTCTTTAATATAACTACTTCAACATTATCATCCGCATAATAAATGAACTATCTAAAATGCAAATCACCATTTAAACACTGAACTGAACAACATTTGTGCTATTGCTCTGCTGCAACCAAATGTCCTTGCCACGCTAACAAAACTC
Organism: Cryptomeria japonica; assembly: GCF_030272615.1. Taxonomy (NCBI): domain Eukaryota; kingdom Viridiplantae; phylum Streptophyta; class Pinopsida; order Cupressales; family Cupressaceae; genus Cryptomeria; species Cryptomeria japonica. The sequence goes on from NW_026729143.1 coordinate 85,379, forward strand.
CATATTTGAGCGGTACGTACATATCAACTCACCAGTTTTTCTCTACAGGACTTGGCTTCGTTTCAGAGCTCACATGACAATTTTGTCAATTAGTGGAACTTGGCTCTTTAATGATGAAAGCGCTATAATTATCAACTTTGCGCATGTGAGAAATCCCTGCAAAATGCAGATGCTTTACAACTGTGTTTTTACAGTACACCTCTAAGTTGATCTCAGGATCATTTTCATCAGTTGCTAGTTGCATCGCTTGGCATGTGAACTCTGAAATAAGGTCATTAATGCACAGGAAAACAATCAAGTTGATCTGTGTGCACGATCGAACTACTGACGGAGTTTAACTAGACTTTAATGATAGTGTTTACTTGGTAATGTGCCTAATGAGCCGTACGTACATATCGTCTCATCTGTTTTTAGGCGCTGGCTATGGGGTCCTTTAAACAGCACCCCATGGCCCCCTACTTCCTAGCCTCCTCCTGCAGCATCGTGCAACCTATGAAGTAGGGAGCTATGGGGTGCTGTTTAAAGGGCCTCATAGCAAGCGCCATGATGTACCACCCAAACCCTTTTTTAGCAAGAGCTGCAAGCAGCGAAGTTCCTGTCGGGAGTGGCAGGAAGGAGGTGTGATTGGTTTGAGTTGTTGTTGAGAAAGTCGGTGGAAGCGAAGTTGTATGAAGATCTAATAGTTCTTTATTTTGATTTAATGAAAGTTAAATTTCAGATAATTATAAATGCAACTATCAGGATCATTGTGTAGGAAAGCACAAATGAACAATTTCATTTTTAAAATGTACGACGGAAAGGTCGAGATTGCTGCTATGGCTCCTTATAATAGATCTGAGTATTATAGAGAGAGCCTGAGTGAGCTAGCAGAAGCGGTGACAGAAAGAATCGATTCTTGCTATTACAGTGGATTCACCTTCATGAGGGCTCTGAAGCTTATTATAGCTCAGATTGCAGCCAAGGACTGGACTGATATTGACAGCAAGCGAGTGGCTATGACAGTTGATATCCTGAGGAGAAATCTTACGTCTGCGGTCCACATGGGATGCCTTTCTGTGACAGATACAAATGAAGAATTAAGGGTTTTGGATAATTTCAACACACAGGAAGGAGTTCCTGATTTTCCTGTTGCTGTCGGGGAGTCTTCTATAAGTTCAAACACCACAGATTTCTGTGATGATGACGAGGAGCAAAGGTTGCAGCTAGAGGCTAATGTAGCTCTTGGCAAAGTAAAGCAAGGACTATCAGTTTGTGGATGCAAATGTTCTGTTTGCTTCTGGAGATGTGTGATGGAGAAAGGGCATGGTGACCGTCATTCTTGCATGGGGAGTCATTTGTGTACAGAAAACTGCAGTTATTGTACTCGAGAAGGAGACAGCTTAAGCTTATGCGGGGATTTAGCAGGGCATGAAGGAAATCACAATTGCAAAAGGAAAAATCATACATGTGGCCAGAGCTGTTACTTATATGAGACATCTTCAAATTGTAATGAGAAATGTTCTCTGTGGCCAGGGCAGCCTGGCCAGCACAAGTGCGATTCCCCTCAACATATGTGCAACAGAAAATGCTCTCTTCCAAGCTGCATTAATCCCTGTGTTGTGGCGATTGAATCGAACCATAAAGCACATCAGTGCAATGAGAAATATTGTCCAACCAAATGCACGATAAATGGGTGCAGCAGCTCATTTCAGTCCTCCACCATACTTGAACAAGGTTTCATCATAAAAAAGCCTCTCCAAGAGGTGACAATTTAGAAATCCTTCTTGTATCAATTTAATAATTATGTTGAATATTGTAATAACAAGATTCTTTTTTAAAGGCAACAATACCACAATCACCTAAAGAAGTTTCAGCATCCCTGATAACAAAGTCCCTCAAGGAAGCTCCCTTAAAGGTCCATGATGTATTGCTAGAAGGGAAAGAATGTGTGGAACAAGTGGATGAGTGATGAAGGCTTATGCTTGTGAAAAGAAGTGAAAGTATCATGACATGATAGAGACTTTAGATCAACAAGTATGCTTTTTGACTTAAAATTGTAGAACTTTTGCCCCCAGTTATTTTGATATTAGGGGAGATCAACTCTTGTTCTTTTTCTTTCATAGGATTTTTATCCTTGACCTTGATTTTTTCAGAGTCCAATAGCTTTTGATTTTGATTTGAACTAAAAGACTTTTCTTTAGTTTTCACTTTTAGTTTTTTCTTTTCAAGGCTTAATTTTTCATCCCCAATTAGTAAGGGCTTTTGTAATTCTTGTTGATCCAAGTCTGGGAGAGGACTGGAAATGGAATAAGTGGATGATATGGTAAAGCTATGTGAGTTATCAAGAGGGTTGGTGATATGCTCAATAGATTCTTTGTTGGAACCACTCTTAGGACTATTGATATCAAGAGCTGCTTGCAGCACTAGAGGTGATTTGCATTCAGACATAGTAGCCACAACACTAGGTGGTTCACACCCAATTCCTTGGCATTGCAAATTTTTTGTAGGTTGTTCCTGTCGACTGAATGTCTTAGGAGATAGTGGGAGTTGATCAGCATGACAGATATACTCACCACATCTCATGTCTTTAATCTTGAATTTTTCTTTTAGCTCTATTTGTTTGGATGTAGAAGCCTTTAATGATTCTGGATCCACATAAGTTGATGAAGGAATAGCCTCTAAATTGATTGGGATTGTTATTTCTGATCTAGGTCATAGATTGTTGCAATATATGAATGGGTTAGGATCAGCTTTGATGATAACTTCAACTCCATTGTGTGAAAACTTGATACATCGATGGTATGTAGATGGTAATGCGCTCATCTCATGAATCCATGGACGTCCTAGCAATATGTTGTATGTGAGATCGAGGTCAAGGACTTGACAAACCTCATCTTTTGTAATTGGCCCAACTCTAAGAGGTAAAGTGACTATGCCTTTGGATGAATGCTCTTCATCATCATATGCTTTGATGGTAATTTTGTTTGTAGAATTCACAGCTTTATCAGAATATCCCAATTGTTTGATAGTGCTCAATGTACAAATGTTTAGACCTGCTCCTCCATCTATCAAGACTCGCTTTATTCAATGTTTATGTAGGAAGGTTTCAATGTGTAAAGGTGCATTATGTGGTTGGCTCACAGAGGCGTCATCAGCTTCTGTGAATGTAAGGGAGTGTGGAACAGAAAGGTATCCCACCAAGGATTGAAACTGGTCCATGTTTAGATCAATAGGGATGGAAGTGTCTCTCAAGGTTTTGTCAAGAATGGCCTTATGTGCAGGGGATATGCGTAAAAGTTCAAGGATGGAGATAGGTGTGGGTTTCTTCCCTAACTGTTCTACAAGGTCATACTCAAGTTTGGTTGATAAGGAAGTAGTCTTTTTAGCTGGAGCACCTTGTAAAGTGAATTTTCCTCGATGAGTTGTAACATTACACTAAGAGGTAGGTTCGGAAGAAGATCTAATTCCTTTCAGGACAACCTTGGGTCTTTGGGTAGAATTCTCATGCGTTTTGTCCTTGATGATAATGGTAGAGACATAATTGTCCATTGAAATGTGATCAACAATTGAATCATAGTTATAGGATTCTTTGGTATAGTTGGTTTGCTCATCTATGGCTTTAGCTTTTTCCTTGTCATGTTTTGGGAATGGATCTTTAAAGATCTGATTTTTTAAGAATTTTTTTGCATCAAAATTAAAATCACAAAGAACAGATGTTGTGTATAATTATGAGATATTTCCAAAAATGTAAGAAAACCCGAACAATTCACTGATTTGCTCTCAAAATTAATTGTTTATGAAAAATCATAAAAAATTCATAGAAAATGAAAATGTGCTCCAAAAATTCTAAATTTTGGATTGAAATCTATTGATACTGTCTTCAACTTGCCAATAAAATTCTGTGCAAAAATTCTAATACGTTTGTGAGATAGGATCAAATCTCTCCAAGATCTTGATTTTGTGTCCAAAACCCTAGCTGCACAAGGTTTTCTCCAAATTGTTTTACAAAACAGCAATATAGGGTTAGAAAAACCTGCAAAAAACATAGATCTAACAAAAATCTATGTCCCATGGGGCGTGCCAAAATGTATATGGTGAAAATGGAAAACAACAATATTGAAAGACTAAATGAATTCAACCACAAAACCCTAGCCTAACAACAACAAAGATCCACCATAACTTATGAAGATTACCTAAGACAATGCAAATCAAATGAAATCACAAAGATTATACCATCACATGTCCAATAGGGTTTAGATCTCCATTCTTCCTATCTCCATTTATCTTGCTTGATATATTTGCTCTTAGATTTTATATGTGCACAAGAGCTCAACAAAGAACGGAAATGTGGTTGAAAGTAGGCTTGATCGCATATGCAAGTTTGAAAGTGTAATGTAGTTGAGAAGTCAACTAATCAGGGTTGATAATGAAGGAAGTGTCCTCTTATATAGAAGACACTGTAGGAAATGGAGGGATAAGATTGGAGGTGTAAGAGATAAATAGTCAGCTAGGATTAGAGGGTAGGTAGAGAAAATAAGAAAATAATGAAAGGGTAGGTAGTGTAGGAATTAAGAGATGAATGACATGTGTCATGGGTAGAAAAGGTTAATGAATTAATTAAATAAATAAAGATTTATTTAATTAATAGAGGAAGTGGGATCAATTAAATAAATAAGATATCTATTTAATTTAGGAAAAGGATAATTTAAATAAATAAAAGTATTTATTTAAATGAGAAATAAGGCTAAAAGAGGATAAATGAATTAGTTAAATAAATAAAGATTTATTTAATTAATAGAAGAATTAGGCTTAAAATAATTAAATAAATAAAGATATTTATTTAATTAGACTAAACAATTTTAGGTGTCTACAACTATAATTTAGTTGCATTTCATTTAAGTGAATTTGTTATAAAGAACATTCATTCATCCATGTAGTGCATTCATTTTAAATATGCATTCCTTTCATCATCCTTTAAGTTCATTTAGAATTCATTTCATAGGTGCATTTTTCCCCATTTTGTTTCATCTAGATTCATGAGATGCATGCATTATCCTCCAATTGCACTAAGGTGCAGTTATTCATTATCCTTTAATTGCATTAAGGTGCAGTTATTCATTATTCTTTATCCCCTATTTGCATTTATTTGCATTATCATTTCAATCTCATTTATCACTTAGTTATGTTTTGAATCATTTTAGTCATTTAGATTAATTTTAAATACATCTCATAAACATTACATCATTTAGATACATTCATTTAAGTGCATTCATACATAAACATTTGTATCAACATTTGTTCATCCATTTAAAGTGCATTCATACATCACATTTGCATACACATTTGATTCACTTAGATTCATCTTACAACATGCATCATTTACTCATATCATATCATAAAAAATGAACAAGTATTATCTATCACAAACATCATTATGCATTATTTCAACTCATTATTTTTGCATACATCATCATCATTACATCATAATTAACATCATTACCACAAGCATCGTCCATCTTCTACCTGCATCCACATAATTAGACAAATCATCCATAGCATGCATCTAGAAATCATATCATCACCATGTATATATAGTAATCAAATCATCCATAGCATGAATCTAAGCATAACTCATAATCATCATCCTGTATCAACAATATACGTGTCATCATACATATGCATATAATATCAAAGCATGGGATCTCTTCATATATCACATTAAAAAAAAAGATTACATGTATCATAGTACAATGATGTCAAAATATATCGACTACCAAAATCCATCCAAGTCACAGTCCAAAATAATAATGTAACAAGTACCTAAAATATCTCAAATGGCACTCTGGCCAGATGCTGCACCACGACTACCCCCTACTCCTCCCCCACCACCTCACTGAGGAGGACCCATAACACCCCCACTTCTCTGAGCCCTCTGTGACCACTTTGATCTTGCCCACCGCATCTTAGAATAGCTCAGTGCTTGCTGACTAACTGGCACAACCAGCTCATATATTCCCCACCAATAGTCAATCTCTCCACTTGCCTGTCACATCTCCCTCAACACCACCTCAGTTGGACCCTATGCCTATGCTCCCTCCAAGACTTGGACTCTATCCTGCACCTCCCTCAACCTGTCCACCAGATCATCTCTCTCTTTCCTCACTACAGTCAGCTCCACCTCCCATGCAAATAGTTGGACATCTCTAGCTGCAATCTCTGCCTCGCTATCCTCTAACCGAGTCTGTGAGTGTAAAATCATATACTCCCATACATCTCCATCTCCTCCACCTATCTCTCCCCCTCCCATCTCCATAGGAACCTCTCCTCCACCTATGGCTCCCTCTCCCATCTCCATAGGCACTACACCCCCACCAATATCCCTACCTCCTTCTTTGGCAGCCCCTCGTATCAGTGGACCCTGTGATAGTCGCAACGACTCTCCCCCTCTACCTCTCCTCTGTAATCATCCTCCTCCACCACCTCCACCTCCAAATCCCCCTCCACCACCAAATCCTCCTCGTCCTCCACCTCCTCCTGCTCCACCAAATACTCCACCACCTCCATCTCCTCCTCCACCTTTTCCTGCTCCACCAAATCCTCCTCCACCACCTCCATCTCCTCCTCCTACTCCTCGACCTCCTCTCTTCCTCCTTTATCATCTCCTCTCATCCTCAAAAGGTGGTATAGGCTCGATCGGATCTGAAATCTATATAATCAGATGTGCAGTATGATACTGTGTGTACTCCTCTGTCACCCCTGCATCGACAATCTCAGGCCTCATATGCCCTGGTCTCGCCTGTAAATTCTGGAACTCTATCAAGGCCTGATCATATGGTAACATTGGTCCCCACTAAAATCTCTCCCGTACTACCCATGCATACTCCCCTGAGCCTCTCGACAATCCCTACCTCCGTCAAAACTGCCTCATCACTCTCCCTGGCACCTGTCTCTCTATAAGGTAGGATGTGCGCCCAATCAAAAAGTGTGTCATAAATACATACAGTAGCACTTCTGCATCATCCTCCCAAGGCTCACACTCGATATACAACCTCCATATCACTGTATCTAGGTCATCTAAAGCCCGTCACAAAAAATCCAACTTCCTCAGATGGGGCTGGCTCATCATCCCTCCATACATATAAACATAGGGCTGATATATCACCCTAAATATCAAGTAGACTGTTCGTGTGACTGGCAAGTGCTCCCAAGCCCAGATGTGTAGTAATGTGATCCCTACTGCTAGTGATCTCTTCTCTCGGTACACCACCTCGTGTAGCTCCCTATAAATATGTGCTAGCACACATGGTCCCCAGGCATAGTGGGTCCTCTCAGTCATCATCTTCTCAATCACCTGGTCCCAACCAACGGCTAGTCCATGTGAACGTCAGTCGGGGCACACCAAACCCCCGACGATCCTGGATAAAACTATTGGTAAAGGCTCATACAATGCTACTATGTCCTCCTAGGATACAAAGTCATCCTCAATATAAACATCATCAGCAAATATTCTCTACACCGTCGTCGTCCCTAATGCTTGATCATAGGTCACCAGCTCCCCTCTAATCAGGATGTGTAGTATCCTCCACACATCCTCTAGCATCACTGTCATCTCTCCCATCGCCAGGTAGAAGGTACATATCTCACTATGCCAATGCTCGGCCAGTGCTGTCATCAGTCCGCAATTCATCCGAATCACGGGACGATAGATCATATCGTACAAACTAGTCGCAGCGACGCAGAATCTGTCTGCCTCTGTCAGCTGCTATGTGGCAGGATGCTGCTCCGGCATCTGTAGAACAGGCACGTCCTCCTACACACATCAACAAACATTAGTTGTTTTGGTACAAACTTTCTTAAGTTTTCAACCTAGACTATCAACAGATACTTTGATCAAGTATCTTCGGGTCTCAATAGGTAATCGATTATGGCAATCCTAGACTACAACAGACATTTATCATAATGACCTAGTCTCAAGGGGGCTGCTATAATTCACCAAAACAACCAATCAAACAATCAACTGAGACATCAGGCTATGTTCTCTAACACTGGGGAATTTTTATCACAATAGTGCTATTCTGCTCACAATAGCGCCACAATTTGTGCACAAAAGTGCTAAACAATCAAACACGCTAAATTAACTACACAACAATGCTATTCAATAACAACAGCACTACAACAAACATACAAACGTGCTAATACTACAATACCACTACTACTATGTAATGAAAGCACTAAACCTAACACAAGCGCTACAACTACTATACAATAGCACCATTGCGGCATAATAGTGCTATTCTAGGCGACAATAGCATTAAAACATGGTTTTAGCGCTATTATCTTGATTGGACTTTGATGCCTGAAAAAACATGCCAAAAATGCACAAAACACAAAATTCAAAATTTGTGTATAGCTGGTTTGTAGTTGTCTGGCTGTTGGAATCGACAGATCCACTCTAGCCGGTGATCTTCTATAGGCATAGGCATGATGATCGTTGCTCACTCCTTCACCAAAAATTCCCTATCAGAGCTCTAAACTGCCAAGGAGATAGGTGCAAATGAGCCTATTTTTTCCCCTTCCCCCCCATATATACCATCCAGCCCTAACCCTAATTCACCCCGCTTACTGTTGTGGTCCCTCTAAACTTCCAACGTCTCTCATTTCCTCATTTTACCCCCATTTTTCTCCCATCATTTCACCGTTATTGCTAATTTCTTGTATTCTACCTCCCCTCAACTTCTTGTTCTTTTTCGAGAGATCACCCGATTTTTTGAAATTTTTTAGCCCATCTGTCGAGGGGACATAGCACCCACTAAATTAACATTTATGGGGCATATTTCTTCACACCTATTTTTCTTTCTTTGAAACGATGTGATAAACCGCACCGTCTCAAAGAGGGGCAAAAGTAGTCACATAAATCTGTCCATTTAATTAAATGAATATTTACTATTTATTTGATTATTTAACTATTAATAATCAGTTAATTAAATTAAAATTTAATTAATTCATCCTCAGCCTCTTCTCCTATTAATTAAATAAATTATTCAATTTATTTAAATATTAATTAAGCTACATTCTTAAGGAATTAAATGAATAAAACATATTTATTGAATTTAACCCTCTTTCCTCTTTTAAATAAATAATAAAATATTTATTTAAATCCTTAAACTACTCCCCCCCTCCCCCCACTTGCATTCTCCTACAAATGCAAGTTGCACCTATTTAGTTGAAATAAATGAATTTTATTTTAATTAAAATCCTATTTTCCCTCACCCACCAAACCCACTTACATCTTAAATCCCCTTCTAGACAATTCTAACCACTTTCTAAATTCTTCTAAACCATTCCTAATTTGCCTAATCCATTTCCTAAATATTGTCACATTCCTAGGCAACTTGAAGTCACTTCTCAAAGCCTCAAAGTCTTTGAAAAGCATTAAAGGCTTTATGTATTCAACAGGTTAACGCCTAAAGTATTCCAAACCATTAATGGCTCTTACATGACCATTAATGCTTAACTCAACTCACCCACATGGTTAGAGACTTTCCTCTAACTTAACCATCCTTTTGACTCATGGGTCTCTTCAAGCATTAATGGTTAACTCAACTCACCCACTAACTCTTGTACAAGAGTTTAGCCATTGGATAAAGGCATTATTCATTGGATAGCGACTTTATTCATTCAACTCAAGCTTAACCTTAACTCCTAACCTAACCTTCATGTCATTTCAAGCATTTAATGCTTCTTCCCTCTCCTCTCAAGCCATCTCATGTTGGCATTTGTCATCCTGGGATTGGGTTGAAAGCCCTCACATGGATCATAAATCTTTCTATCTTGACCCTTGTTGAGATTACTTAATCTCAACCATCCATTGCCCTATTTTTCCTATAAATAGAGCCCATTCCTTCATAATTCAGATCCAGAAATCTTGTATGCATCTAATCTATAGTGAAATTTAAGAGATCATTTTAGGAGTCATCTAATCTACATTGTTATTTTGGTTAAAACCAAGATAGCTTAATTAGGCTTTCTCATATTTCGCTTGCATTTGCATATTTTAAATCATTTTTCATAAATCTTGAATCTCCATAAGACTTCCATAGTAGTGCAAAGAGCTAAGGGCTACACTCATGTGGAACTTGGAGAGGAGAGGAACAAGGGAGAAGCTACTATGAACATGTTGGCAAGCATTTGGAAGGGTCTTGTGTCTTTCTTTTGTTTTTGCATACTTTCCATTAAATGTTTGATCTCTCTTCATATGCTTGCTTAGGATCGTATTTCGTTTATGATACTAACACTAACAGTTGATTCTTGAGTCTTTTGTTTGTGTTCCTAACATCCTATTTTGCAGTGCATCGGTTATAGTAAATGGTACATGTATAAAAATGTGTGTAAATAAAGACAACATAATGTGCAATGTATGAAAATATATGTAATTGAATAAGAATGATAGAATGAAAAGAAAGAAATTAATTTAAACAACAGTTATATCGTTTATTGAAATATAACTATATTAAATAATTATCTAATCCACTGAAATAAACTCAACATTAAATAAAATGTGTACATATTTCACATAGAATAAATTATTAAATTATAAATGATAAAAAAAATTTGTATTTGATTTCAATGTACACTTTCATCTAAGAAAAATAGACATTCCAACTATGAAAAAGTTGTAGTAATTTTGACGTGTAGGATCACTTCAAGTATTAAAAAAATAATGTTCTAGCAGAACACCCCATAGTCATATTATTCGCACCAAACTAGAGTAATTACTTGGCACCCAATCAAAGCTAATTAACACTGGTTATTTGCACCCAGTCAAGGTCAAAATGTTGTATCTGTTCCAACGAAAGAAAAAGTGAGATTCCAACTAAAGTTGTGGAAACCCTGAAGTGTAAGATGTGGATACTTGTATTTTTAATGTTTCCCTTGTGGAAAAACTGAGACCACATATTCTATTATGTAGTTTCTGGCATAATACTGAATGTAGTATTATTCAATCCTATTACAAAGAAGCGTGCCTTGGTGTTGAAGGCTGTAACGGCAGATATTTAGCATGGCCACTGAGGGTCAACAACTCGGTGGAAGGATCGATCCTGACGCCTTCAAAGCTGCGGTAACGCGTTTAAGGATCGATCAACAACTGAGTTCCCAACTTAAAGCAGCTCTCAACAATATTACACCTGGAGGGGAAAATACTCTTCTCCATTTGGCTGCTAGTGTAGGAAATCTACACTTCATTCAACAGCTCCTGCAACTCAATCGTCAACTTCTGAAGGAAACCGATCCCGAAGTGAAGCCTCTGCTTGTGAATGCTACCAATGCCGAAAAGGATACTGCGTTACACTTGGCTGCGCAGGGAGGTTTCTCCAACGTTGTGAAGATTCTACTCCAACAACCAGAAAGTGGTGTGGATCTCCGCAATAAGCTTGATGAAACAGCTTTGTTCAAAGCCTACGAAAGCGGCAATTTAGAGACAGTGAAGGCAATATTTGACGCATCTCCGTCGAGCTTACTCGAAAGTACGGTGCACAAGAGGAACTGTTTATCTGTTGCAGTAAACAGAGGAGATTCAGGTTATTTTATTTCGATTTTAGGATTTCTTTGCCTATAAGTTTGTAAAAGTATCTGCTAAGCATCTCCTAATTTAACGGTTCAAGACAAATATCATTTTGTCCCCAATTTTTTCTTTATCTTAAATAACACGAGGATGATTGTCTATCATGTTTCAGTTCTTTCTATTTTTTCAAGTCGTTTGATTATGTTGTTTCTATTTTACTTCAGCTTCTGTTCGTTTACAGTTGATAACCAATGAGTTCTTCTTTACTTCTTCGTGTATTTAGTTGAATTCTGTATTTATGTTGTTATATTAGTTGAGGTCTGTATCGCTTCAACAAAGGTAAATTAGGCATTCTCTTACCCTTGGCCCTTCTTGAAGAACATCTTATCTAACTTAAGGCAATGATTTTGGATGCTTCTTTTACAGATCTAGTTGATCATATACTAAATTTATCAGATGCGAAGCAGTTAATCCAACGTAAGGACGAACTTGGCAACACAGCTCTGCATATAGCTGTTGAAAGAAACTACGTGCATATAATAAAGAAGTTAATAAAATTTGAGGCCGAACTGTGTTATTGGGTTAATGACAGCCAAGAAACTCCCATCTGTGTGGCAGCGAAATTGGGTCATCTGGAAGCAGTACAAGAGTTGATAAATGAGAGGCCAGACGCTGTCGAAATACGGAATAGTTGTGGAATGAACGTTCTGCACTTAGCTGCCCTAGTTAGGCAAGTGCGAATTGTTGATTACCTGAACGAAGAGGTAGGCTTATCATACTTGGTCAACAAGGGACTTGACAAACCTCCACATGAAGAGCCTCTGCGAAGTGGAGGAAAGACAGATCCGGCTGAAAAGAAAGATCCAAAAGATGAGCCCGTGAAAAGTGGAGGAAACACAGATGCGGGTGAAATGAAATCTCCTTTTTCGAGGATAAGTGAAGGAGACACACCACTGCATATTGCAGCAAAGAAAAAAGACTTGAATGTAAGTCTCTTTTTATACAAACCTCTGTTTGTCACTGCTGAAGTTTGTTCTTTCAACCAATTACTGTGTACAGCTATATAAGTTTTGGGTTTGTGTAGATTCTTAATCTAATCTCGTCTATATATAGAGTCAAATTACTGAAAGTATTTCTACTGAAGACAGAAATTAAAATCATCACGGCAAGAACTTCCGTAGAAGAAATCTTTATGCATAGTTAGTTCCAATAGATCATTTAATTTTTATGAACTTATTTGAGTTTGCATTTTTCAGATGGTGAAGTCGTTGCTTTGTATAGCGGGGATAAACAAGTTTGCTGTCAACAAGGCAGGCTTAACGGCCTTTGATATCGTGAGAGAGAACACGCACTATCACGAATCTGACAAGATAATTTCAGTTCTGGCCAGTTATCCTTCCAATCGCAAGCCATTCTTGTACAGCGCTCCAAAGGTGAGTGCAGAGAAACATGAGGTTGCTGTTGAGATGGTGGACAAAACATATGAGGACAGGCGCAACACAGAACTAGTGGTGGCAGTTCTATTAGCGACAATGTCATTTACGGCAGCTTTCACTGCTCCGGGCAGTTTCGTGACGGACGATGGGAATGGAAATGGGGACTCAAAGGGATCGGGAATTTCGCCTGCGCCTGCGCCTGGAACTGGCTCAGACAAGAGTTTAGGTTCGCCGATTCTGCTTCCGTTGGCCTCCTTCAAGGTTTTTCTCATCTTTGATTGTGTGGCATTCTTTCTGTCGCTCTTAGTGGTGCTGATGTGGCAGATGAGTACACCTATTACCACGGGAAATAAGGTATTGTTCCTCTGTATTACCAACCTATTGGTTTGTGCCACGTTTGCCTTTACGGCCTATGGCTTCATGCTTGCAGTGTATGCCATGCTTTCCAACATGAATCCCGAGCTGGCTTGGTTCATTCTTGGGGCGTGCTTGATCATCTGCTTCTGTGGTAATTTCACTTTTTTCTACATGGCTGCAAAGTTTACAGTGAAGAAGGCTAGGTTTAACCACCTGAACGGTCTACTTCCTTTTCTTTCTGACCGTCTGGGGGAATACGTGTGGATAAAATTAGAAAGATGGGGGCTTTTGGACTTGGTGCGCCGGTCCAAAACCAAGTGGCTTGCTATCCTATACTACCATAGCAATGAGAACGATAAATAAGGTTTGGGAAAGTTGCTTTTGCAAGTCTGATACAGTGTTGCAGCTTCTTATTTCTACATGACTTTGATCGTATTCAACTATGTCTTATAATATTAAATGTTTTCATATTATTAGAAGTGTACAAAGTATCTACATCTGTGTTCAAATCAGATACTTGCGTGCTTAGAGCTGATTTGATATGTGTATGCTTCAAGTTGAATGTTAGATTTACTGTCAATAATATTTTTGTAAATTATTTTTATATTTAAATGATTATATTTATGATTCTTGAAAACAAATAAAGTGTATAAGGGTGTTTAGTCTTTTGATTGAAGATTGTGGGTTCTTGATGAATGGATAGATTATTTTGCCTTTGTATTTGGAAATGCAATCTCTCTTCATTACAAAAGAGGGTGGGTCCATATAAAGTAAGGGACCTTATCTAGACATGATCATACAAGTACATCATTAAAAATGCATTCCTTATGAGAGCCTAAAAGATAGAAGAAAAATATTCCATGAATAGCTTCCATCTCACAAGTGAACTTTTACGAATAAAATAGGAGATTGCTCAACTAAGTAAGAAATATGAACATTTGACTAACCTAAATTTACATTTATAAATATGAAACCAAAAAATCCAACAAAAATCATTTGTAAACATAAAAATTAATAGGTAACACAGTAACACAAAACATCTGATCATCCAAGCTTGTACTTTTGCAACTCTAGATGGGGAAGGTAAAGAGCATTAGTTGGTAATTTATTTATTTATTTTTGTTTAAATATGAGGCTAAGGTGTGTAATTATGTGGTCAATCATGTGACTATAGAAATGATCCTAGACAATCAAATGACTAGATCTAAGGAAAAAAGAACTAGATGAGAGTTCGTGTGTGGATAAGTGTCATAACTTCTTAGATAAGTATAATGTATGGTAGTGTGCGCATATAAAATTAGGTAACTATTCATGGGAATGCATATGTATATTAATATACCTAAGGATAGGAGAATAGTCAAAATTCCATACAATATTGCAGTATTGTTCATAAGATATATGTATCCAAGCATTTCCTAAAAATATTCACAATATTGCATAGAAAATAACATATATATGCTAGTTTCATAATTATATTTTCCGTTACATTGAATTGTGTCTGAATCCTAATTGATCATGCATCAAAAATATTATAGCACTCAAAAATGTTCATGTAAATTTGATATCTAATTAGATATAGATTATATGAAGTTGATGTGTCCATATAAGTAATCAACCCTATTAAGACATGATAACTTAAATAATAATTTAACTATATACTTTCAACATGCTCTCATCATGAGAACCTACAAAATAGAAAAACAAATGTCCCATTGGTAGCTTGTATCTTACAAGTGAAATTTGAGAACAAAAGAGAACATTACTTATCAAAATGTCCCCTTAGTTTGAATTAATTAAAGATAGGTGGGTAATAGAAAATTGATAACTATATCTATTATATTTAGAAATACATATCATGAATAAGGGTATGTAATATTTTGATTAACTAATTTTGATTTCTAATGAAGATTCTAGATTATTTTATCTTTGTAATTTAGAAAGGCAATCTCTCTTCATAAATATGGTCTCAAATTCTATATTAATCCTTTGTTCTATAAAGTTAAAGATTAGAATTATGGGTCGAATTTGTGATCATGAAATCTTTATATTCTTATGGCTTGACAAACATTTTGCTTCCCTCTAGGTGAAACTCAATCTAGTCTTATCTTCTTAAACATCTCGAGACTATCAATAGTTTGAAATAACTTGAATGATCTTTATTATGTCTTTAAGAGATAAATTTCCTTAATTAAATCCCTAGAAAATGTACAAATATTGATGATAGCAAGCAAGGGCTATCAATTACAAGTTTGTTATTCTTTTTCATTTATTAAATCTAAATGTTTCACTATTTATTCTACTTTAATACTAGACAATGAGAGAGGATTCTTGAAAGATGACAAATATGGAATAAATAAAACTAAATTTCATTAAATTGTAACTCATAACACCTAATGATGTAAGCTTCTTTTTTTTTTCAACTCTAGGTGAAAGTAAAAAGGATTATTTGGTGAAAATTAATTATATTTATTAATTTTTAAATATGAGGCTTAGGTGCCGAATTTTGTGGTCAATCATGTGACTAGAAAAATAATCTTACACAATCAAATGATTAGATCTAGACAAGTAAGAACTAGATGAGATTTTTTTGTAAGGGTGAGCGTCATAACTTCTTAAATATAAACAAAATGTATGGCAGCATGCACATATAAGGTTGGGTAACTATTCATGGGAATAAATGTGTGTAATAGGTAGATAGAAGGATATGGGAATAATTTCAACTCCAAATAAAATTTCACCATTGTACATAAGATACATGTATCAAAATATTTCCTCAAAATAATCACAACATTGCATCGAACATAACATATATATGTTAATTTATGTCCTATCCTTTTGGTGGTTCTTTATTCTCTATCTTTTGATGACAAGACTCCCTTTTCAAAATAATGTGATGATTAGAAAAGTTCATTTGTCTGCTTTGAAGGTGCCTACTCCACTACTCTGAAATGTTTTACGAGTAATGTTGATGCTTCTTTGACTATTGTTCATTGTAAGAAAAGAAGTTAGTCCTTGATTGTTCCTAACATAAATGCAACCTGACTAAAACATTGGAAATATGTCATATTGTTCTCTTTTTAATTTATTAAATACAATAAAGCTATTATTCATTTTCAAAACAATTTACTCCACTTCCAAAAACTGACAGCCATGAAATCAATTTCTTCAAGAGAATCACCTTTCTGTCATATTGTCATTTCATGTCTTTTTTAACAGCTATGCCCATTTTTCTACTTTAAAGTGAGGATGCATTCTAATGTGTAGAGCCGTATCCATTTCACAACAGAATAGTTTATGTCACATTATTCACTGATATTATAAGGAAGCATCTTGACCAGCCTTAGAAAATGACGAAAGAAAGATGTCATGTCAACTAACCACGAATAGACAAACAGAACGATTAATCACTTTAGTGTTGGCACTCTTTCGCGAGGTCGTAGTCATGGGGTTAATGTTGACGATGGACACTTCTTTCTGTCATATATTTTCCACGCCTTTTAGACTTGATGTCCATTTTTCTCTTTATGTTTAAAGAAAGTCTATTATTGCAATATGTGGAGCCGCATCCATTTCACAGCATAATACTTTGTAATCACATTATTTAATATTGTGTAAACAGATGTTCAAGACTATCGTCAAGAGCCTAGCAGAATGATCAATCACCCTAGAAAAAAAATTATCTTGAATCTAAGGGTCGGTAGGTTAGATAAAGCTAAGAGTCGTCACTAACCTGCAAATTTTTTAGAGTATAAATGTAGTAGAAAAATAAAACTTCATGGCAATAGAAAAGAAATTTCATGGCAACTGAGCGTGAATAGCAAAAAAAAAGTGAAAGGTCACTTCAGGTAGCTACTATTTGAAAAAAAAAGGTTAAAAAGTTCTATGAGAAGGCAACGAGACTCACATTACCACTATTTTGGCAGTGTCACAGTCGTGAGATTTATCTTGTCGATGGAATCTCCTCATAGTCTTATTTCTTCCACGCCTTTTGGACGGGTATTCCCTCTGTAGACACGACATAATACTAGTGTTGAAGGTTGAAACACAGAAATTTGCTATAGATCATACTGTAGGTTGAATTATTTGATGACATTATAATAAAGCATATTTGATAGCGCTGAAGGTAGCAATGTAAAAAAAAATCTATGGCAACTGAGTATGAAGAGGCCAAGAAAGGGATCGATCCTGACGCGTACAAAGACGCAGTAAGCCTTGGAACAAAAATTGATGAATTTTATTATGGTGTTCTTAGTATATTACTTCAGCTTTGGATTCTTTACAGTTGATAACTATATTATATATTTTATATATACTAATTTATTTTTCAATATTTTTGACGCCTAATGGTTTTATTTCACAATTCAGTTAAGGGCAAGAGGTCCAAGGAAATTCATTTTATTCTCTTCTTTCCTCTAAGGGAGTTCCTATTCCTTCTTACAAAGAGATTGTTGAGGAAGCCATTAGAGTTTTTGCAGAATTGTTAAAAGAGGACTCTATTTTGGCCAATGTATAGGAAGGGTTTGTGCTTGATAGTATTCCTGCCATTACTAGTGATGCAATGAATGAGGATCTCCTTAGAACTATCTCTCTTCTTGAGAGTGGAAAAATTGTGTTTCTCTTGAAGAAGGGGAAAATTCCCTAGCCTAGATGGGTTCCCTATAGAATTTTATCAAGAGTTTTGGGATATAATTGTTGGAAAAATGGTGTCTCAACTTGGCATTTACATGATGTTACTATTTATAGTTAATTTTTGTTTATAATTCACATATTGGTATCCATTGGTGTTAAGATGGACAAAGAGGAGAAATGTGGCATCTTGCTTTGTTCTTTGCTTATGTTTATTTTTTTGATGATTTTAGTAGGACAGGGGTATACTTACTAAAGAGTAAATCTAAAGTTTTCAATCGTTTTAAATAATTTAAAGAAATGGTCGAATTGTAAACTAGAAAAAAAAATTAAATGTTTGAAGATTGATAATGGTGGTTAATTTTCTCTAATGATTTTGATAGATTCCATAAAAATTATAAATCTGTATTCTCTACAACAGAATGGAGTTGCAGAAAAAATGAACAAGATATTGATGGAGAGGGCTAGGAGTATGCTGAGTTGTGCTGGCCTAAAATTAAAAATTTGGGCTGAAGCAATTGTCATTGCTTGCTACTTGATTAACGGTCTACTACATCAACTCTTGTTGATAAAATGCCTATGGAAGCATGGTCAGGTCACAAGCCTTCTTTGAGACATCTTAGAGGTTTTAGTTGCGAGGCATATGCTCATGTGCCAAAAGAGAAGTGTACGAAGTTGGAGGAGAAGGTTGTGAAATGTATCTTCATCAGTTATAGTTATGGTGTAAAAGGATACAACCTTTGCGACCTTGTTGCATAAAAGGTAATTAATAGTAAAAGTGTTATTTTTAGAGAAATTAAGTCTCCTTTTGCTACATTGCAACCATAATAGACTAAACAGGAAGATATGATTCAATTCCCTTCTATGCCTAAAAGAGTTGAATTGAGTCAACTTGATAGGAAAGAAGTTGAGGAGAGCTCATCTAGATCTGAATCTTTAGAAGATGAGGAAGAACCTCCAACTTGGCTTGTTCAAAGGTGTACATGACATAGACAACCAACTAAAAGGTATTCACCTAATGATTGGAGATGTATTTTTGTTTTGAATACTAATGTGGATGAACCTATTTCTTTAGAAGAGGCATTAGGTAGGAATGATGCAGAATCTTGGAAGAATGCTATGGAAGAAGAAATGAAAGCTTTGAAAAAAAATGATGAATGGGATCTTGTACCATTGTCTAAAGGACGAAAGCCTGTTGGTTGCAAATGCGTGTTCAAGAAAAATATTGGTTCAGATGGAAGCATTGAGAAGTATAAAGTAAGGTTGGTTACAAAAGATTACTCTTAGGTTGAGGGTATTGATTATGGTGAGATATTTTCTCCTGTTGTAAAAATGACATCCATTAGATTTTTGCTTTCTATTACTACTTCTTGTAATTTAGAGGTCGAGCAAATGGATGTGAAAATTACTTTCCTTCATGGTGATTTAGAGGAAGGTATTTATATGACACAACTAGAGCACTATGTGGTGAAAGGTAAAAGTAATTTGGTCTATAAATTGAAGAAATCATTGTATGGCCTCAAACAGAGTCCTGGGATGTGGCACCAAAAATTTAATACAAATGTGTTGATTTTAAGATCTGAGCATTCTAAATCAGATCACTATGTCTTTTATAAATCTAATGGTGATCATTTCTTGTACATTGCATTATATGTTGATGATATGTTATTCATTGGTAAAGGAAAATGTATGATTTCAGAATTGAATTCTCAGCTTGCTGCTAAATTTTAAATGTATAATCTTGGTGCAGCGAAAAACATTGTTGGGATGTAAATTAGAAGAGATAGAGTGAACATAAAGCTATGGCTAGGGCAGAGTAAGTATGTGAATTCAGTTTTACAGAGGTTCAACATGCAGGATTGTAGACCATTATGTGTTCCCTTCACAGTTTGAATGAAATTATCTATTTTAGATTGTCCTACATCTCCATCAGAGATGAAAGAAATGAGTAGAGTGCCTTACCAGAGTGCAATTGCAAGTTTGATATATGCAACGGTTTGTACTAGACCAAACATTACCCAAGAAGTGGGAGTTCTTTCCAAACATATTTCTAATCCTGATAGAGTTCATTGGGATGCAGTCAAAAGAGTCTTTACATATTTGAAGGGTACCTCTAAGTATTCTCTTTGTTATCATGGTAATTTGGTTGGAGATGTGATTTACCTTGATATTCATGGATATGTGGATTTAGATTGGGCAGGTTATATTGATAGCAGAAGATCCACCATTGCTTATGTATTTACTTTATTTGGCGGTGCAATTAATAGGATGAGTAAGCGGCAAGTTGTGGTTTCTTTGTCCACTACAAGAGAAGAGTATATGGTAGCTACTCATGCTTGTAAAGAATCCATTTGGGTTAAGAGACTTTGTTAAAATATTCAAATAAAACAAGAAATAGTGACACTTTACTGTGACAGTCAGAGTGTGATCTGCATTTAACTAAGAACCCAGCATTTCATGCCCAGACTAAGCACATTGATGTTTAGTATCATTTTGTCAGAGATATGGTTGAAGATGGTAAGGTGAAGTTGGTTAAGGTAGAGACTTTGATGAATATTCTAGATTCTTTAACTAACACTGTGAGCATAAAGAGGTTTAAATGGTGTTGTGAGTCTATGGGCCTCATGGCCCCTAGTAGTTAAATTATTGTGTTGATACTCCCTTTGCTCTTGAAAGTTCTTCGACAAGTGAGAGAATGTTGGGACATGGTGTCTCAACCTTCAATTTACATGTGTTACTATTTATAGTAAGTTTTTGTTTAAGCATGAAATGGTGCGAAATTATCCCTAAAGCTTCTAGTTCGCTAGATAAGCACGTCGGTAAAAATTTGTTGTAAGATCATAGCTAGTTTTGAAAATATTAAAGTTTCCATTTTGGAGGGGTGTGATAGAGCATTTCTCTAGCTTTCTGATGCTTCAAACAGTTCGTCAATCAGACACACGGTTCACAAGTTATGGCCTTCGGAAGTTTGGACTCCTGAAATAGAAAATATAAAATGCATTGGACACATAAATGAGATGTATAATGGAGGAACACATGTTGATGTGTGTTTTGACACATCATAACACATCTATAATGGGGATAACCTCTGCTCTAGTTTATTGGGTGGTTTTAGCCCATGGTTTTGTAATTCCGTTTGATGCTTTCTTATATTGTATCTCCTATATATGAGGTGTGTGAGATAGAGGTTGTGTGTAAGAGTCTTACGGCTATTGTGTTACCTCTGAGTCTTTGATTAGTAGTTCTCTTCTGAAGAGATTTCTCTGCAAGTATATTGTAATCTGTTATTGATTGTTGAATAATTTATTGAGCTACTTTTGGAGTGTGGGGTTTTTCTCCTGAACGGGTTTTCCCATGTAAATGATTGTGTTGGTGAGTTGTGGTATGCATGATATTTTGTTTATTTGTGTTAAGTTTCTGTAACTGCTATAAGGATCTGTAAAATTTTTTGCATTATACTCCTCTCAAGGTTAGTGTAAGAAGTTGTTTCACTACTTCACTTCCTTCCAATAATTAAGTTGGATATTTTGAAGGTGGTGTGGGAGTCTTATATAAATAAACAGAAGCTCAGGGATATGAACGCTACTTTCCTTGCTCTCATACCTTAGAAGGAGGGAGAAAATTCTCTGAGTTCTTTCGATCCTATAGCCTTTTGTAACGTGGTTCATAAAACAATCACTAAACTGATTGTTGAAAGGCTCAAGTCATGGCTCAATAAACTTATTTCAGAAGAGCAACATGGTTTTGGGGTTGGAAGGCAAATTTTGGATGAGATTTTTATAGCATCAGAAGCCATTCATTCTATGGAGATATCTAAGGAGAAGGCTATGTTTATTAAATTGGATATAGCCAAAGCTTATGTTAGAGTCAAATGAAAATTCCTTTATAAAGTGCTTATTGCCTTTGGCTTCAAAATTGAATGGCTTCATTTGCAGCCCTTATTAACAGTGAGCCCATGGATTTATTTGGTGCATGCAGAGGTCTTCGACAAGGGGAACCTCTTTCCCAATTCTTATTCACTCTCATGGTAGAGGGTCTCGGTAAATTTATCAAGTCTTGTGTTCGGCAAGGTTTAATTTAGGGTTGGAATTGGGGTGATCGCCTTCATCCATATGCTTATCTCCAATTTGTGGATGCCACTGCATTGATGGGTCTTGCTAGAATTAATATTTAACCCATTATGATGTCGAATATTCCAAGATGCACCACAATTAATTATTAATTTTATATTTTATATTATTAAACTCTCATTAGTCAATGTGTCCAACACATCTATAACAATAGTACATATCTCAAGATGTGGTGTGCACATCATTCATAATTAGATGACCAATCAAAATTTATTGATAAGTTCTTGAAGACCCATTTTGATTTCTTTGTGTATAATAAACAATGTTAGACAAAACAGTTACCACGTGTAGAATGGTTTTATAATATAATTTTCAACACCATAACCAAGCTATGAATGGACAATATCCCCTATCTATCCAAATATATATACCAAGTAGTTCCGAAGTACAAGTCATGGATTCCACCCTTCACACACATGACACAATTATATAAACCCTTAAGGATTATTTTTAGATCACATATATTTACATATGAAGTAAAAAACAATCAAGATTACTCCAAATAAAATTTTGACATTGATGAAATGGTCCTTTTTGCATCTAACTGTATATAAATAATCTTCCCTAAAGTTGAAGATTAAATAAAAACGAGCACAAATGATTCATGGGACCTACATTTTTTTACAAAAATATTAAATCTATGGCATACAAATTGGAGCTTTCTCTTTCCTCCAAGTTCCACCTAGTAATCCATTTTTTTTTTTAAGATGAATATTTTCTAGTGTATTCACGCTTAGTTGGTACATTACCTATGTTTGATATGAAGGGAGTAATCCATTTTTGTTTTTAAGATGAATATTTTCTAGTGTATTCACGCTTAGTTGGTACATTACCTATGTTTGATATGAAGGGATTTATGCTCTTGGCACCAGAATGTATACTTGATTGTCATTCATACCAAATACAAATCTACATTATAATTTAAGTTCTCTTCTAGTAGCATGCTATGCAACACAAATATGTAATGTGGTCTAATCACTCTTCGAAAGGCAACAAAAAAATTCTCATCTCAAGATTTGATAATAAATCCTCGTTTAAGAGTGAGGGCATATAAGGAACCATAGTCCTAACTATTTTATTAAATAATTACTTTTGCATTGAGGTATACATAAGGAAAGAATTGGATATATACGCTTTGTAAATCATCTCTTTTCCTATGTTAGTTAATCTCACATGTTTGAAAATAATAACCACGTATTAGGTAAAATTAGTACATGTAGAGCGTATGTATACTACTATAGTCATTTATGAATTTTATTGTTGCAAGCATGAACTCATGATATTGCCCCCTCAAAGAGACCAATGATGTTCTACATTGAAAATTTTCTTAATTCAATATATTAATATATGTTTTGTCTCAATTTTGTGCAATTATTTCTGTACTTTGTGATTTGCTAATATATTTTAAGAGGTTCATTGTAATAGCATTGGGTAATAAATTTTACTAAGAAAATTTGTGTCTAAACCCACAATAATAGATACAAGACACAAAGAAAGTATTTAATTTTTTATATAAAATCATCAAAGCTAGTTTTAAATTAAATTTATTCCATCACATTAATTATAAAACTAAGTATCATTATCCATCATGTTTCTTTTGATGCTTATTTTTCTATTCTAAATTGACACTAGAACACAACTATTGTTTACTAATCTAGATTAATTTGTACCATTAGATTTGAATAGCCTAGATCAAAATTTGAAAAGGTTTATTTTCCTTTTGTACATATACATGTATATAAAAATATTAAAAATTAGATTTTAAGATCTGATAAATTTAATTTTTTTTAATTCGAGCCATTATATGCTCCCAATAGCACATCTAAATCTATTTTTATAGGAGTAATTATAACCAAACAAAACTTCTAATATTTCAATAGTATACCATTTCCAACACCAAAATTTTATAATTCCCTGCCCTAAAATTTTTTCTTTTTTTCTTATGGCCCATCTTCTCATGGTAGCCTAATTAAATTTTTATTGGTGCCTCTAATTCTCTATGTACACTTGCAGTGTGGATTTTAAAGTAGATTTCTTTAGCTATTCTTGAGTTCAAGATTGATTATGTTTCCTAGTACATTATTTGAGGTTGTTTGATCAACTATTCTTGAGTCCAAGATTGATATTTTTGCTTAGTAATTTATTTATCAAGGTCTTCCATTTATCTCTCACATCTTTCATCTATGAATTATTAACCCCTAGGGTCCATTTTTGTGGAGAACTTGAAACTCTCAAGAACTTTTTTTTGTCGTATACTATAGCGAAGAAATTTTGTGCTTAGTTTGATGACTTCAAACCATCCAAGCCTACTCCCTTCTTATGTCATGTGATTTTTCCGAGAGATTTGTCCTACTTCCCTTTCAAATTTACCTACATCTAGCGTAATTTTAAAGGGAAAATATTTCAGCACTTGTATACTATAATGAAGTAATCTTGTACTTGGGTTGATGACTTCAAACCATCCAAGACTACTCCCTTCTCCTGACATATATTGGGAGATTTGTCATACTTCCATTTCAACAACAAAAAATAGGTCATTAAATAGTACAAATCCGAAACCCTCACATAAGTTTTTAAACAACAACAACAACAAAAATTATTTGATACAAAATAAATTTGATACCATTTTGGCAATTTGTTGTTAATGTTTCTTAGAGAATAGAATGGATGCTAAAAAGAATGAAATGAAGCCTTCTGAATTTTTTTGGGGGGAATACCCAACTAGAAAAATGTTCTATTTTTATTGATATAATTAGGAACACATTTTGGGTTTAGAAATAATCTTTTCCATTGCAAGTCACCATTGAAAAAAATCTTACTTCAAAACTATATAATTAAATTATACAAATTGTAAGGTATTGATAAATTAGGGTTTCACCACCTGGATTGATAATAAAGCCACTAATTTCACTTGGGACCAACCTCACATCAAGGGAAGGAATTTAATTTATTCAATCCTGAAATAACTAAACTCGGATCAAGTTAATCCTTACCTTGTTAGAGTTAAATTTGAATAGCAATTAGGGTTAAGTTGTAATGCTAGATCTAGGAAAAATAATGAGAAATGGATATTGAATAATAGTAACATAATGTTCTAGATATCATGCAGAGATGTAAACTTAGATCTGAGGTGGGAAAATGGATCAGAACCTACAAAGAAATATTTAGGCATAATTGTCAAGACTAAGGGAGCAGATTGCCCTAGTCCTCCAAGTATCAGGGGCAAATAGACTGGATGTTTTCCAAATTAGGATGACATACATAATCCATCATTGAAAGGTTGTCAAAAATTCATGAGATCGAGGGGATTTGATCACCCTAGTCCTCTACTTTTTGCACCTTCAAAAGTTGAGTCTGATCGTTGTCATTGACACTAGTACCAGATTTCCCAATCACAACTCTTGAGATAATTCCCTTCACACAAAAAGAAAGAAATAGGGTTGTTGATGGGGATTTGCCTTAAAGGTTAAACCCCAGTTCAAGAGATAAAGCCTTGAATTAAATTCAACTTGTAACTGAAATACTAAAGTAAATTCTATATCATAATACCTCAAATCAGTAATGACTTATTGAAGTTGATTGTGCAATCCTCTTTGAATGTGATCACATATGTCAATGCAATAACATGACTTGACATAACATGAACATGACCTAATAGAACATACATGCTTGCATGAGGAATGATACAATTTTCTCCATGATGTTTTAAGAATATGGTGGGATGAAATCCTACCTTGAGTGCTTAAGAATGCTTGATAACAAATGATTGGTGTATGCACAAATGATGGGGTATGAAAATGATAATCAAATTTAATTGATAGGATGCCTTTATATATAGTTTCATTGGTAAATTACCAGTAAGGCTTACCTCCAATGGTTACATTGAGGTATGTGGAGAAAAATAAATTGAGGAGGCATAGTGCCCAGTCCTATTTAATTTAGGACTTGTTTAAGGGGGACCATGGCACCCAAGACATCCTGGTCTAGATAGGGGTCCCCCAAGCGCCCTTCTCCTCCCAAAATAGGAAAAACAAGGTTGTATCTTGGAGAGCAACATTCTAGGATGGGGTCCACTAGGTCATGCAATTAGGTGACATAAAATTTCAAGTAAAATGAGCCAAAATAGGTGTAGGGAAGAACTAGGATTGGATGAACTAAAGTAGGGCCACAAGAAGGAGGTGTGAATTATATCGATTACAATTTACGATGTTATGTTTATCCCCCACTTTAACAAGAGTACGATTTTATGCAAATACTCACGATAAAGTAGAAAGATGAGGAAAAAAGAGAGGAGAAAATAGGAGCAAGATCACAAAGAGATAAGCCATCACTAATTTTGAGGAACCAAGCCCCCAATCTTAAGATCTTTACTCATCCAAACACATGCAAGGGAACACAAAACAAGACAAAATAAAAAAAGTCAAAAAAAGGAAATCAAAGACAAAAGACACAAAACAAAGGGATTAGTACTAAAACAAAAATCTCTAAGTCAACCAGTTGAAGAGACCTCAATAATAAAAATAAAAATGTCTTAGCCACTAATTTGATTCTCGGAATGTTATTACAAGAACACAAGTAGTCACCTAGAAAGAGAAAGAGCATGCATCAAATAATGAACTTGTGATCCAACAACTAGCAAAGCTATGAGTTCATGGGGAGAAGAAATGAGAAAACGTGGATGCCATAGACTAGCAAGTTGTGTTATGTTGGGTGATCTATGAGAGAGAGAAACAAGGTAACATGGATTCTACGAGCTAGCAAGCTATATCATGCTAGGCGATCCACAGAAAAATGAATTCTCATAGGACAATAAGTTGTATTATGTTGTGTGATCCATGTAGGAAGGAAGAGTCAGAATAGTCTAGAAAGTTCTATTATGTTAGTTCCACTCATCAAAAAATGCATCAAAAGGAAGGTTGAAAGGTCTAGAAAGTTTTATCATTCTATTCAACCCACCTTAAAGAAGTTGAAAAATAGGATGAGTCGACATCTATTTATATATATTGTTTGGCTTCAAGACTTAAGCATCTCGTCTAAGGCTTTGATCTGGTTTCGTGCATGTAACAACCTATCTAAGACATGTAATTAAAAATGTCTAAGACAAATAATAATTAAAATACTAATAATTGTATTTTGAATTTTATTTATATAATAAATTAAATTTCAAACTACAAAATCTAAATTGAAATTTATAGGATAAAAGAAACTACCTTTTAATTAAACATTCTCTCTCTCTCTCTCTCTCTCTCTCTCTCTCTCTCTCTCTCTCTCTCTCTCTCCTCCTCCTACTAAGTGTAGACCTCCAACTTAGATCTAAGACCATAAACTCATCATATAAATACATATTTAACAATATGTAGTAACTTGTTCTACTTTGTTTCTTGTTTCCATGTGGAACTTGGCTTTCACTACTTTGAATATCTACAGACTAGCCATTTTTTTTTTTTTGAAGAGTTCTCATTATGTCACAAGGAGATAAGTTTTTCTAGTTCAACCTCTCAAAACCATACAAGGATCAAATATAGTAAGCAAGGACCCTCAAATATGATTTCATCTTTCGTTTTTTGTGCACAAAATCCAATTTTTTTATGTTGATCCTCCTTTAACATTCTTAAATAAGAAATATTGTTTGAGGGATTAGAGATGTAAAATGAATGCAATTAAATGACTTAAAATACTACCACATAAAACCAATCATGTAAATGTGTGCTCAATTGATATGATAAAACATTTAGGTTAAGTTCAATTGCAATATCAAAAGGATCTATAGAAGGTAAGGGAGCATTAAATTCATGTATGTAAATAAAACACAATTTATAAACAATTTACTAGAAAATGGATACATGACATCATTTATACATAATGATTGTAGTATTTACAATTGATATTTCATTGTGGAATTGAATGAGAAATAGTAGGATGTTGGTTTTGGTAGGATCAAATCAAGGAAAGAAGTGAGGTTGGGAGTGGCTATAGGCACACATAATCATAATTTATGAATCGCTCAAGTAGCTGGTGTGGTTGAAATTTCCCACTTCCATAGCCTAGAGTGATCATGCTTATATCATGGTCTCCTCTTCCAATAACTCTTCAACTTATTCTAGATGGACAAAGATGTATGTTTGTATCCTCGCTGCAAATTAATATAGTTAAGCCTAGTCATTCCCACTTCCATAGCCTAGAGTGATCATGCTTATATCATGGTCTCCTCTTCCAATAACTCTTCAACTTATTCTAGATGGACAAAGATGTATGTTTGTATCCTCGCTTGCAAATTAATATAGTTAAGCCTAGTCATTGTAAATGTAGCTAGAAGATTGAGATTTGTAATTAGTGACAAGAGGCAAGAGTATAAGAATGAGGTAGGAATCTTTAATGGTGATTATTAGGTTTAAGATTAGAATGTGCAAGTTAAAGGGCTCCATATTATTTAATTCTACAATTATTTGATAATAAAATGTGAACCAAATTTATTAAAATATGAAATATTAATATTTTAATAAACATTTCCAATAAAATATATAACCTAATGTTTAAGAGACCTTCAAATATTATTGAAATTGTGCGGAAGAACTAATAGATGATCATCTATGCACAAATACATTGCTCATTACTTTTCCGTTTTAGGTCTATCATACAACTATTATTAATCTTTTATACAAATACTGATCAATTCTTTAATATAACTACTTCAACATTATCATCCGCATAATAAATGAACTATCTAAAATGCAAATCACCATTTAAACACTGAACTGAACAACATTTGTGCTATTGCTCTGCTGCAACCAAATGTCCTTGCCACGCTAACAAAACTCCATATTTGAGCGGTACGTACATATCAACTCACCAGTTTTTCTCTACAGGACTTGGCTTCGTTTCAGAGCTCACATGACAATTTTGTCAATTAGTGGAACTTGGCTCTTTAATGATGAAAGCGCTATAATTATCAACTTTGCGCATGTGAGAAATCCCTGCAAAATGCAGATGCTTTACAACTGTGCTTTTACAGTACACCTCTAAGTTGATCTCAGGATCATTTTCATCAGTTGCTAGTTGCATCGCTTGGCATGTGAACTCTGAAATAAGGTCATTAATGCACAGGAAAACAATCAAGTTGATCTGTGTGCACGATCGAACTACTGACGGAGTTTAACTAGACTTTAATGATAGTGTTTACTTGGTAATGTGCCTAATGAGCCGTACGTACATATCGTCTCATCTGTTTTTAGGCGCTGGCTATGGGGTCCTTTAAACAGCACCCCATGGCCCCCTACTTCCTAGCCTCCTCCTGCAGCATCGTGCAACCTATGAAGTAGGGAGCTATGGGGTGCTGTTTAAAGGGCCTCATAGCAAGCGCCATGATGTACCACCCAAACCCTTTTTTAGCGAGAGCTGCAAGCAGCGAAGTTCCTGTCGGGAGTGGTAGGAAGGAGGTGTGATTGGTTTGAGTTGTTGTTGAGAAAGTCGGTGGAAGCGAAGTTGTATGAAGATCTAATAGTTCTTTATTTTGATTTAATGAAAGTTAAATTTCAGATAATTATAAATGCAACTATCAGGATCATTGTGTAGGAAAGCACAAATGAACAATTTCATTTTTAAAATGTACGACGGAAAGGTCGAGATTGCTGCTATGGCTCCTTATAATAGATCTGAGTATTATAGAGAGAGCCTGAGTGAGCTAGCAGAAGCGGTGACATAAAGAATCGATTCTTGCTATTACAGTGGATTCACCTTCATGAGGGATCTGAAGCTTATTATAGCTCAGATTGCAGCCAAGGACTGGACTGATATTGACAGCAAGCGAGTGGCTATGACAGTTGATATCCTGAGGAGAAATCTTACGTCTGCGGTCCACATGGGATGCCTTTCTGTGACAGATACAAATGAAGAATTAAGGGTTTTGGATAATTTCAACACACAGGAAGGAGTTCCTGATTTTCCTGTTGCTGTCGGGGAGTCTTCTATAAGTTCAAACACCACAGATTTCTGTGATGATGACGAGGAGCAAAGGTTGCAGCTAGAGGCTAATGTAGCTCTTGGCAAAGTAAAGCAAGGACTATCAGTTTGTGGATGCAAATGTTCTGTTTGCTTCTGGAGATGTGTGATGGAGAAAGGGCATGGTGACCGTCATTCTTGCATGGGGAGTCATTTGTGTACAGAAAACTGCAGTTATTGTACTCGAGAAGGAGACAGCTTAAGCTTATGCGGGGATTTAGCAGGGCATGAAGGAAATCACAATTGCAAAAGGAAAAATCATACATGTGGCCAGAGCTGTTACTTATATGAGACATCTTCAAATTGTAATGAGAAATGTTCTCTGTGGCCAGGGCAGCCTGGCCAGCACAAGTGCGATTCCCCTCAACATATGTGCAACAGAAAATGCTCTCTTCCAAGCTGCATTAATCCCTGTGTTGTGGCGATTGAATCGAACCATAAAGCACATCAGTGCAATGAGAAATATTGTCCAACCAAATGCACGATAAATGGGTGCAGCAGCTCATTTCAGTCCTCCACCATACTTGAACAAGGTTTCATCATAAAAAAGCCTCTCCAAGAGGTGACAATTTAGAAATCCTTCTTGTATCAATTTAATAATTATGTTGAATATTGTAATAACAAGATTCTTTTTTAAAGGCAACAATACCACAATCACCTAAAGAAGTTTCAGCATCCCTGATAACAAAGTCCCTCAAGGAAGCTCCCTTAAAGGTCCATGATGTATTGCTAGAAGGGAAAGAATGTGTGGAACAAGTGGATGAGTGATGAAGGCTTATGCTTGTGAAAAGAAGTGAAAGTATCATGACATGATAGAGACTTCAGATCAACAAGTATGCTTTTTGACTTAAAATTGTAGAACTTTTGCCCCCAGTTATTTTGATATTAGGGGAGATCAACTCTTGTTCTTTTTCTTTCATAGGATTTTTATCCTTGACCTTGATTTTTTCAGAGTCCAATAGCTTTTGATTTTGATTTGAACTAAAAGACTTTTCTTTAGTTTTCACTTTTAGTTTTTTCTTTTCAAGGCTTAATTTTTCATCCCCAATTAGTAAGGGCTTTTGTAATTCTTGTTGATCCAAGTCTGGGAGAGGACTGGAAATGGAATAAGTGGATGATATGGTAAAGCTATGTGAGTTATCAAGAGGGTTGGTGATATGCTCAATAGATTCTTTGTTGGAACCACTCTTAGGACTATTGATATCAAGAGCTGCTTGCAGCACTAGAGGTGATTTGCATTCAGACATAGTAGCCACAACACTAGGTGGTTCACACCCAATTCCTTGGCATTGCAAATTTTTTGTAGGTTGTTCCTGTCGACTGAATGTCTTAGGAGATAGTGGGAGTTGATCAGCATGACAGATATACTCACCACATCTCATGTCTTTAATCTTGAATTTTTCTTTTAGCTCTATTTGTTTGGATGTAGAAGCCTTTAATGATTCTGGATCCACATAAGTTGATGAAGGAATAGCCTCTAAATTGATTGGGATTGTTATTTCTGATCTAGGTCATAGATTGTTGCAATATATGAATGGGTTAGGATCAGCTTTGATGATAACTTCAACTCCATTGTGTGAAAACTTGATACATCGATGGTATGTAGATGGTAATGCGCTCATCTCATGAATCCATGGACGTCCTAGCAATATGTTGTATGTGAGATCGAGGTCAAGGACTTGACAAACCTCATCTTTTGTAATTGGCCCAACTCTAAGAGGTAAAGTGACTATGCCTTTGGATGAATGCTCTTCATCATCATATGCTTTGATGGTAATTTTGTTTGTAGAATTCACAGCTTTATCAGAATATCCCAATTGTTTGATAGTGCTCAATGTACAAATGTTTAGACCTGCTCCTCCATCTATCAAGACTCGCTTTATTCAATGTTTATGTAGGAAGGTTTCAATGTGTAAAGGTGCATTATGTGGTTGGCTCACAGAGGCGTCATCAGCTTCTGTGAATGTAAGGGAGTGTGGAACAGAAAGGTATCCCACCAAGGATTGAAACTGGTCCATGTTTAGATCAATAGGGATGGAAGTGTCTCTCAAGGTTTTGTCAAGAATGGCCTTATGTGCAGGGGATATGCGTAAAAGTTCAAGGATGGAGATAGGTGTGGGTTTCTTCCCTAACTGTTCTACAAGGTCATACTCAAGTTTGGTTGATAAGGAAGTAGTCTTTTTAGCTGGAGCACCTTGTAAAGTGAATTTTCCTCGATGAGTTGTAACATTACACTAAGAGGTAGGTTCGGAAGAAGATCTAATTCCTTTCAGGACAACCTTGGGTCTTTGGGTAGAATTCTCATGCGTTTTGTCCTTGATGATAATGGTAGAGACATAATTGTCCATTGAAATGTGATCAACAATTGAATCATAGTTATAGGATTCTTTGGTATAGTTGGTTTGCTCATCTATGGCTTTAGCTTTTTCCTTGTCATGTTTTGGGAATGGATCTTTAAAGATCTGATTTTTTAAGAATTTTTTTGCATCAAAATTAAAATCACAAAGAACAGATGTTGTGTATAATTATGAGATATTTCCAAAAATGTAAGAAAACCCGAACAATTCACTGATTTGCTCTCAAAATTAATTGTTTATGAAAAATCATAAAAAATTCATAGAAAATGAAAATGTGCTCCAAAAATTCTAAATTTTGGATTGAAATCTATTGATACTGTCTTCAACTTGCCAATAAAATTCTGTGCAAAAATTCTAATACGTTTGTGAGATAGGATCAAATCTCTCCAAGATCTTGATTTTGTGTCCAAAACCCTAGCTGCACAAGGTTTTCTCCAAATTGTTTTACAAAACAGCAATATAGGGTTAGAAAAACCTGCAAAAAACATAGATCTAACAAAAATCTATGTCCCATGGGGCGTGCCAAAATGTATATGGTGAAAATGGAAAACAACAATATTGAAAGACTAAATGAATTCAACCACAAAACCCTAGCCTAACAACAACAAAGATCCACCATAACTTATGAAGATTACCTAAGACAATGCAAATCAAATGAAATCACAAAGATTATACCATCACATGTCCAATAGGGTTTAGATCTCCATTCTTCCTATCTCCATTTATCTTGCTTGATATATTTGCTCTTAGATTTTATATGTGCACAAGAGCTCAACAAAGAACGGAAATGTGGTTGAAAGTAGGCTTGATCGCATATGCAAGTTTGAAAGTGTAATGTAGTTGAGAAGTCAACTAATCAGGGTTGATAATGAAGGAAGTGTCCTCTTATATAGAAGACACTGTAGGAAATGGAGGGATAAGATTGGAGGTGTAAGAGATAAATAGTCAGCTAGGATTAGAGGGTAGGTAGAGAAAATAAGAAAATAATGAAAGGGTAGGTAGTGTAGGAATTAAGAGATGAATGACATGTGTCATGGGTAGAAAAGGTTAATGAATTAATTAAATAAATAAAGATTTATTTAATTAATAGAGGAAGTGGGATCAATTAAATAAATAAGATATCTATTTAATTTAGGAAAAGGATAATTTAAATAAATAAAAGTATTTATTTAAATGAGAAATAAGGCTAAAAGAGGATAAATGAATTAGTTAAATAAATAAAGATTTATTTAATTAATAGAAGAATTAGGCTTAAAATAATTAAATAAATAAAGATATTTATTTAATTAGACTAAACAATTTTAGGTGTCTACAACTATAATTTAGTTGCATTTCATTTAAGTGAATTTGTTATAAAGAACATTCATTCATCCATGTAGTGCATTCATTTTAAATATGCATTCCTTTCATCATCCTTTAAGTTCATTTAGAATTCATTTCATAGGTGCATTTTTCCCCATTTTGTTTCATCTAGATTCATGAGATGCATGCATTATCCTCCAATTGCACTAAGGTGCAGTTATTCATTATCCTTTAATTGCATTAAGGTGCAGTTATTCATTATTCTTTATCCCCTATTTGCATTTATTTGCATTATCATTTCAATCTCATTTATCACTTAGTTATGTTTTGAATCATTTTAGTCATTTAGATTAATTTTAAATACATCTCATAAACATTACATCATTTAGATACATTCATTTAAGTGCATTCATACATAAACATTTGTATCAACATTTGTTCATCCATTTAAAGTGCATTCATACATCACATTTGCATACACATTTGATTCACTTAGATTCATCTTACAACATGCATCATTTACTCATATCATATCATAAAAAATGAACAAGTATTATCTATCACAAACATCATTATGCATTATTTCAACTCATTATTTTTGCATACATCATCATCATTACATCATAATTAACATCATTACCACAAGCATCGTCCATCTTCTACCTGCATCCACATAATTAGACAAATCATCCATAGCATGCATCTAGAAATCATATCATCACCATGTATATATAGTAATCAAATCATCCATAGCATGAATCTAAGCATAACTCATAATCATCATCCTGTATCAACAATATAGGTGTCATCATACATATGCATATAATATCAAAGCATGGGATCTCTTCATATATCACATTAAAAAAAAAGATTACATGTATCATAGTACAATGATGTCAAAATATATCGACTACCAAAATCCATCCAAGTCACAGTCCAAAATAATAATGTAACAAGTACCTAAAATATCTCAAATGGCACTCTGGCCAGATGCTGCACCACGACTACCCCCTACTCCTCCCCCACCACCTCACTGAGGAGGACCCATAACACCCCCACTTCTCTGAGCCCTCTGTGACCACTTTGATCTTGCCCACCGCATCTTAGAATAGCTCAGTGCTTGCTGACTAACTGGCACAACCAGCTCATATATTCCCCACCAATAGTCAATCTCTCCACTTGCCTGTCACATCTCCCTCAACACCACCTCAGTTGGACCCTATGCCTATGCTCCCTCCAAGACTTGGACTCTATCCTGCACCTCCCTCAACCTGTCCACCAGATCATCTCTCTCTTTCCTCACTACAGTCAGCTCCACCTCCCATGCAAATAGTTGGACATCTCTAGCTGCAATCTCTGCCTCGCTATCCTCTAACCGAGTCTGTGAGTGTAAAATCATATACTCCCATACATCTCCATCTCCTCCACCTATCTCTCCCCCTCCCATCTCCATAGGAACCTCTCCTCCACCTATGGCTCCCTCTCCCATCTCCATAGGCACTACACCCCCACCAATATCCCTACCTCCTTCTTTGGCAGCCCCTCGTATCAGTGGACCCTGTGATAGTCGCAACGACTCTCCCCCTCTACCTCTCCTCTGTAATCATCCTCCTCCACCACCTCCACCTCCAAATCCCCCTCCACCACCAAATCCTCCTCGTCCTCCACCTCCTCCTGCTCCACCAAATACTCCACCACCTCCATCTCCTCCTCCACCTTTTCCTGCTCCACCAAATCCTCCTCCACCACCTCCATCTCCTCCTCCTACTCCTCGACCTCCTCTCTTCCTCCTTTATCATCTCCTCTCATCCTCAAAAGGTGGTATAGGCTCGATCGGATCTGAAATCTATATAATCAGATGTGCAGTATGATACTGTGTGTACTCCTCTGTCACCCCTGCATCGACAATCTCAGGCCTCATATGCCCTGGTCTCGCCTGTAAATTCTGGAACTCTATCAAGGCCTGATCATATGGTAACATTGGTCCCCACTAAAATCTCTCCCGTACTACCCATGCATACTCCCCTGAGCCTCTCGACAATCCCTACCTCCGTCAAAACTGCCTCATCACTCTCCCTGGCACCTGTCTCTCTATAAGGTAGGATGTGCGCCCAATCAAAAAGTGTGTCATAAATACATACAGTAGCACTTCTGCATCATCCTCCCAAGGCTCACACTCGATATACAACCTCCATATCACTGTATCTAGGTCATCTAAAGCCCGTCACAAAAAATCCAACTTCCTCAGATGGGGCTGGCTCATCATCCCTCCATACATATAAACATAGGGCTGATATATCACCCTAAATATCAAGTAGACTGTTCGTGTGACTGGCAAGTGCTCCCAAGCCCAGATGTGTAGTAATGTGATCCCTACTGCTAGTGATCTCTTCTCTCGGTACACCACCTCGTGTAGCTCCCTATAAATATGTGCTAGCACACATGGTCCCCAGGCATAGTGGGTCCTCTCAGTCATCATCTTCTCAATCACCTGGTCCCAACCAACGGCTAGTCCATGTGAACGTCAGTCGGGGCACACCAAACCCCCGACGATCCTGGATAAAACTATTGGTAAAGGCTCATACAATGCTACTATGTCCTCCTAGGATACAAAGTCATCCTCAATATAAACATCATCAGCAAATATTCTCTACACCGTCGTCGTCCCTAATGCTTGATCATAGGTCACCAGCTCCCCTCTAATCAGGATGTGTAGTATCCTCCACACATCCTCTAGCATCACTGTCATCTCTCCCATCGCCAGGTAGAAGGTACATATCTCACTATGCCAATGCTCGGCCAGTGCTGTCATCAGTCCGCAATTCATCCGAATCACGGGACGATAGATCATATCGTACAAACTAGTCGCAGCGACGCAGAATCTGTCTGCCTCTGTCAGCTGCTATGTGGCAGGATGCTGCTCCGGCATCTGTAGAACAGGCACGTCCTCCTACACACATCAACAAACATTAGTTGTTTTGGTACAAACTTTCTTAAGTTTTCAACCTAGACTATCAACAGATACTTTGATCAAGTATCTTCGGGTCTCAATAGGTAATCGATTATGGCAATCCTAGACTACAACAGACATTTATCATAATGACCTAGTCTCAAGGGGGCTGCTATAATTCACCAAAACAACCAATCAAACAATCAACTGAGACATCAGGCTATGTTCTCTAACACTGGGGAATTTTTATCACAATAGTGCTATTCTGCTCACAATAGCGCCACAATTTGTGCACAAAAGTGCTAAACAATCAAACACGCTAAATTAACTACACAACAATGCTATTCAATAACAACAGCACTACAACAAACATACAAACGTGCTAATACTACAATACCACTACTACTATGTAATGAAAGCACTAAACCTAACACAAGCGCTACAACTACTATACAATAGCACCATTGCGGCATAATAGTGCTATTCTAGGCGACAATAGCATTAAAACATGGTTTTAGCGCTATTATCTTGATTGGACTTTGATGCCTGAAAAAACATGCCAAAAATGCACAAAACACAAAATTCAAAATTTGTGTATAGCTGGTTTGTAGTTGTCTGGCTGTTGGAATCGACAGATCCACTCTAGCCGGTGATCTTCTATAGGCATAGGCATGATGATCGTTGCTCACTCCTTCACCAAAAATTCCCTATCAGAGCTCTAAACTGCCAAGGAGATAGGTGCAAATGAGCCTATTTTTTCCCCTTCCCCCCCATATATACCATCCAGCCCTAACCCTAATTCACCCCGCTTACTGTTGTGGTCCCTCTAAACTTCCAACGTCTCTCATTTCCTCATTTTACCCCCATTTTTCTCCCATCATTTCACCGTTATTGCTAATTTCTTGTATTCTACCTCCCCTCAACTTCTTGTTCTTTTTCGAGAGATCACCCGATTTTTTGAAATTTTTTAGCCCATCTGTCGAGGGGACATAGAACCCACTAAATTAACATTTATGGGGCATATTTCTTCACACCTATTTTTCTTTCTTTGAAACGATGTGATAAACCGCACCGTCTCAAAGAGGGGCAAAAGTAGTCACATAAATCTGTCCATTTAATTAAATGAATATTTACTATTTATTTGATTATTTAACTATTAATAATCAGTTAATTAAATTAAAATTTAATTAATTCATCCTCAGCCTCTTCTCCTATTAATTAAATAAATTATTCAATTTATTTAAATATTAATTAAGCTACATTCTTAAGGAATTAAATGAATAAAACATATTTATTGAATTTAACCCTCTTTCCTCTTTTAAATAAATAATAAAATATTTATTTAAATCCTTAAACTACTCCCCCCCTCCCCCCACTTGCATTCTCCTACAAATGCAAGTTGCACCTATTTAGTTGAAATAAATGAATTTTATTTTAATTAAAATCCTATTTTCCCTCACCCACCAAACCCACTTACATCTTAAATCCCCTTCTAGACAATTCTAACCACTTTCTAAATTCTTCTAAACCATTCCTAATTTGCCTAATCCATTTCCTAAATATTGTCACATTCCTAGGCAACTTGAAGTCGCTTCTCAAAGCCTCAAAGTCTTTGAAAAGCATTAAAGGCTTTATGTATTCAACAGGTTAACGCCTAAAGTATTCCAAACCATTAATGGCTCTTACATGACCATTAATGCTTAACTCAACTCACCCACATGGTTAGAGACTTTCCTCTAACTTAACCATCCTTTTGACTCATGGGTCTCTTCAAGCATTAATGGTTAACTCAACTCACCCACTAACTCTTGTACAAGAGTTTAGCCATTGGATAAAGGCATTATTCATTGGATAGCGACTTTATTCATTCAACTCAAGCTTAACCTTAACTCCTAACCTAACCTTCATGTCATTTCAAGCATTTAATGCTTCTTCCCTCTCCTCTCAAGCCATCTCATGTTGGCATTTGTCATCCTGGGATTGGGTTGAAAGCCCTCACATGGATCATAAATCTTTCTATCTTGACCCTTGTTGAGATTACTTAATCTCAACCATCCATTGCCCTATTTTTCCTATAAATAGAGCCCATTCCTTCATAATTCAGATCCAGAAATCTTGTATGCATCTAATCTATAGTGAAATTTAAGAGATCATTTTAGGAGTCATCTAATCTACATTGTTATTTTGGTTAAAACCAAGATAGCTTAATTAGGCTTTCTCATATTTCGCTTGCATTTGCATATTTTAAATCATTTTTCATAAATCTTGAATCTCCATAAGACTTCCATAGTAGTGCAAAGAGCTAAGGGCTACACTCATGTGGAACTTGGAGAGGAGAGGAACAAGGGAGAAGCTACTATGAACATGTTGGCAAGCATTTGGAAGGGTCTTGTGTCTTTCTTTTGTTTTTGCATACTTTCCATTAAATGTTTGATCTCTCTTCATATGCTTGCTTAGGATCGTATTTCGTTTATGATACTAACACTAACAGTTGATTCTTGAGTCTTTTGTTTGTGTTCCTAACATCCTATTTTGCAGTGCATCGGTTATAGTAAATGGTACATGTATAAAAATGTGTGTAAATAAAGACAACATAATGTGCAATGTATGAAAATATATGTAATTGAATAAGAATGATAGAATGAAAAGAAAGAAATTAATTTAAACAACAGTTATATCGTTTATTGAAATATAACTATATTAAATAATTATCTAATCCACTGAAATAAACTCAACATTAAATAAAATGTGTACATATTTCACATAGAATAAATTATTAAATTATAAATGATAAAAAAAATTTGTATTTGATTTCAATGTACACTTTCATCTAAGAAAAATAGACATTCCAACTATGAAAAAGTTGTAGTAATTTTGACGTGTAGGATCACTTCAAGTATTAAAAAAATAATGTTCTAGCAGAACACCCCATAGTCATATTATTCGCACCAAACTAGAGTAATTACTTGGCACCCAATCAAAGCTAATTAACACTGGTTATTTGCACCCAGTCAAGGTCAAAATGTTGTATCTGTTCCAACGAAAGAAAAAGTGAGATTCCAACTAAAGTTGTGGAAACCCTGAAGTGTAAGATGTGGATACTTGTATTTTTAATGTTTCCCTTGTGGAAAAACTGAGACCACATATTCTATTATGTAGTTTCTGGCATAATACTGAATGTAGTATTATTCAATCCTATTACAAAGAAGCGTGCCTTGGTGTTGAAGGCTGTAACGGCAGATATTTAGCATGGCCACTGAGGGTCAACAACTCGGCGGAAGGATCGATCCTGACGCCTTCAAAGCTGCGGTAACGCGTTTAAGGATCGATCAACAACTGAGTTCCCAACTTAAAGCAGCTCTCAACAATATTACACCTGGAGGGGAAAATACTCTTCTCCATTTGGCTGCTAGTGTAGGAAATCTACACTTCATTCAACAGCTCCTGCAACTCAATCGTCAACTTCTGAAGGAAACCGATCCCGAAGTGAAGCCTCTGCTTGTGAATGCTACCAATGCCGAAAAGGATACTGCGTTACACTTGGCTGCGCAGGGAGGTTTCTCCAACGTTGTGAAGATTCTACTCCAACAACCAGAAAGTGGTGTGGATCTCCGCAATAAGCTTGATGAAACAGCTTTGTTCAAAGCCTACGAAAGCGGCAATTTAGAGACAGTGAAGGCAATATTTGACGCATCTCCGTCGAGCTTACTCGAAAGTACGGTGCACAAGAGGAACTGTTTATCTGTTGCAGTAAACAGAGGAGATTCAGGTTATTTTATTTCGATTTTAGGATTTCTTTGCCTATAAGTTTGTAAAAGTATCTGCTAAGCATCTCCTAATTTAACGGTTCAAGACAAATATCATTTTGTCCCCAATTTTTTCTTTATCTTAAATAACACGAGGATGATTGTCTATCATGTTTCAGTTCTTTCTATTTTTTCAAGTCGTTTGATTATGTTGTTTCTATTTTACTTCAGCTTCTGTTCGTTTACAGTTGATAACCAATGAGTTCTTCTTTACTTCTTCGTGTATTTAGTTGAATTCTGTATTTATGTTGTTATATTAGTTGAGGTCTGTATCGCTTCAACAAAGGTAAATTAGGCATTCTCTTACCCTTGGCCCTTCTTGAAGAACATCTTATCTAACTTAAGGCAATGATTTTGGATGCTTCTTTTACAGATCTAGTTGATCATATACTAAATTTATCAGATGCGAAGCAGTTAATCCAACGTAAGGACGAACTTGGCAACACAGCTCTGCATATAGCTGTTGAAAGAAACTACGTGCATATAATAAAGAAGTTAATAAAATTTGAGGCCG
Source organism: Cryptomeria japonica (assembly GCF_030272615.1). Classification (NCBI taxonomy): domain Eukaryota; kingdom Viridiplantae; phylum Streptophyta; class Pinopsida; order Cupressales; family Cupressaceae; genus Cryptomeria; species Cryptomeria japonica. Next base: position 126,397 of record NW_026729143.1, read on the forward strand.
AACTGTGTTATTGGGTTAATGACAGCCAAGAAACTCCCATCTGTGTGGCAGCGAAATTGGGTCATCTGGAAGCAGTACAAGAGTTGATAAATGAGAGGCCAGACGCTGTCGAAATACGGAATAGTTGTGGAATGAACGTTCTGCACTTAGCTGCCCTAGTTAGGCAAGTGCGAATTGTTGATTACCTGAACGAAGAGGTAGGCTTATCATACTTGGTCAACAAGGGACTTGACAAACCTCCACATGAAGAGCCTCTGCGAAGTGGAGGAAAGACAGATCCGGCTGAAAAGAAAGATCCAAAAGATGAGCCCGTGAAAAGTGGAGGAAACACAGATGCGGGTGAAATGAAATCTCCTTTTTCGAGGATAAGTGAAGGAGACACACCACTGCATATTGCAGCAAAGAAAAAAGACTTGAATGTAAGTCTCTTTTTATACAAACCTCTGTTTGTCACTGCTGAAGTTTGTTCTTTCAACCAATTACTGTGTACAGCTATATAAGTTTTGGGTTTGTGTAGATTCTTAATCTAATCTCGTCTATATATAGAGTCAAATTACTGAAAGTATTTCTACTGAAGACAGAAATTAAAATCATCACGGCAAGAACTTCCGTAGAAGAAATCTTTATGCATAGTTAGTTCCAATAGATCATTTAATTTTTATGAACTTATTTGAGTTTGCATTTTTCAGATGGTGAAGTCGTTGCTTTGTATAGCGGGGATAAACAAGTTTGCTGTCAACAAGGCAGGCTTAACGGCCTTTGATATCGTGAGAGAGAACACGCACTATCACGAATCTGACAAGATAATTTCAGTTCTGGCCAGTTATCCTTCCAATCGCAAGCCATTCTTGTACAGCGCTCCAAAGGTGAGTGCAGAGAAACATGAGGTTGCTGTTGAGATGGTGGACAAAACATATGAGGACAGGCGCAACACAGAACTAGTGGTGGCAGTTCTATTAGCGACAATGTCATTTACGGCAGCTTTCACTGCTCCGGGCAGTTTCGTGACGGACGATGGGAATGGAAATGGGGACTCAAAGGGATCGGGAATTTCGCCTGCGCCTGCGCCTGGAACTGGCTCAGACAAGAGTTTAGGTTCGCCGATTCTGCTTCCGTTGGCCTCCTTCAAGGTTTTTCTCATCTTTGATTGTGTGGCATTCTTTCTGTCGCTCTTAGTGGTGCTGATGTGGCAGATGAGTACACCTATTACCACGGGAAATAAGGTATTGTTCCTCTGTATTACCAACCTATTGGTTTGTGCCACGTTTGCCTTTACGGCCTATGGCTTCATGCTTGCAGTGTATGCCATGCTTTCCAACATGAATCCCGAGCTGGCTTGGTTCATTCTTGGGGCGTGCTTGATCATCTGCTTCTGTGGTAATTTCACTTTTTTCTACATGGCTGCAAAGTTTACAGTGAAGAAGGCTAGGTTTAACCACCTGAACGGTCTACTTCCTTTTCTTTCTGACCGTCTGGGGGAATACGTGTGGATAAAATTAGAAAGATGGGGGCTTTTGGACTTGGTGCGCCGGTCCAAAACCAAGTGGCTTGCTATCCTATACTACCATAGCAATGAGAACGATAAATAAGGTTTGGGAAAGTTGCTTTTGCAAGTCTGATACAGTGTTGCAGCTTCTTATTTCTACATGACTTTGATCGTATTCAACTATGTCTTATAATATTAAATGTTTTCATATTATTAGAAGTGTACAAAGTATCTACATCTGTGTTCAAATCAGATACTTGCGTGCTTAGAGCTGATTTGATATGTGTATGCTTCAAGTTGAATGTTAGATTTACTGTCAATAATATTTTTGTAAATTATTTTTATATTTAAATGATTATATTTATGATTCTTGAAAACAAATAAAGTGTATAAGGGTGTTTAGTCTTTTGATTGAAGATTGTGGGTTCTTGATGAATGGATAGATTATTTTGCCTTTGTATTTGGAAATGCAATCTCTCTTCATTACAAAAGAGGGTGGGTCCATATAAAGTAAGGGACCTTATCTAGACATGATCATACAAGTACATCATTAAAAATGCATTCCTTATGAGAGCCTAAAAGATAGAAGAAAAATATTCCATGAATAGCTTCCATCTCACAAGTGAACTTTTACGAATAAAATAGGAGATTGCTCAACTAAGTAAGAAATATGAACATTTGACTAACCTAAATTTACATTTATAAATATGAAACCAAAAAATCCAACAAAAATCATTTGTAAACATAAAAATTAATAGGTAACACAGTAACACAAAACATCTGATCATCCAAGCTTGTACTTTTGCAACTCTAGATGGGGAAGGTAAAGAGCATTAGTTGGTAATTTATTTATTTATTTTTGTTTAAATATGAGGCTAAGGTGTGTAATTATGTGGTCAATCATGTGACTATAGAAATGATCCTAGACAATCAAATGACTAGATCTAAGGAAAAAAGAACTAGATGAGAGTTCGTGTGTGGATAAGTGTCATAACTTCTTAGATAAGTATAATGTATGGTAGTGTGCGCATATAAAATTAGGTAACTATTCATGGGAATGCATATGTATATTAATATACCTAAGGATAGGAGAATAGTCAAAATTCCATACAATATTGCAGTATTGTTCATAAGATATATGTATCCAAGCATTTCCTAAAAATATTCACAATATTGCATAGAAAATAACATATATATGCTAGTTTCATAATTATATTTTCCGTTACATTGAATTGTGTCTGAATCCTAATTGATCATGCATCAAAAATATTATAGCACTCAAAAATGTTCATGTAAATTTGATATCTAATTAGATATAGATTATATGAAGTTGATGTGTCCATATAAGTAATCAACCCTATTAAGACATGATAACTTAAATAATAATTTAACTATATACTTTCAACATGCTCTCATCATGAGAACCTACAAAATAGAAAAACAAATGTCCCATTGGTAGCTTGTATCTTACAAGTGAAATTTGAGAACAAAAGAGAACATTACTTATCAAAATGTCCCCTTAGTTTGAATTAATTAAAGATAGGTGGGTAATAGAAAATTGATAACTATATCTATTATATTTAGAAATACATATCATGAATAAGGGTATGTAATATTTTGATTAACTAATTTTGATTTCTAATGAAGATTCTAGATTATTTTATCTTTGTAATTTAGAAAGGCAATCTCTCTTCATAAATATGGTCTCAAATTCTATATTAATCCTTTGTTCTATAAAGTTAAAGATTAGAATTATGGGTCGAATTTGTGATCATGAAATCTTTATATTCTTATGGCTTGACAAACATTTTGCTTCCCTCTAGGTGAAACTCAATCTAGTCTTATCTTCTTAAACATCTCGAGACTATCAATAGTTTGAAATAACTTGAATGATCTTTATTATGTCTTTAAGAGATAAATTTCCTTAATTAAATCCCTAGAAAATGTACAAATATTGATGATAGCAAGCAAGGGCTATCAATTACAAGTTTGTTATTCTTTTTCATTTATTAAATCTAAATGTTTCACTATTTATTCTACTTTAATACTAGACAATGAGAGAGGATTCTTGAAAGATGACAAATATGGAATAAATAAAACTAAATTTCATTAAATTGTAACTCATAACACCTAATGATGTAAGCTTCTTTTTTTTTTCAACTCTAGGTGAAAGTAAAAAGGATTATTTGGTGAAAATTAATTATATTTATTAATTTTTAAATATGAGGCTTAGGTGCCGAATTTTGTGGTCAATCATGTGACTAGAAAAATAATCTTACACAATCAAATGATTAGATCTAGACAAGTAAGAACTAGATGAGATTTTTTTGTAAGGGTGAGCGTCATAACTTCTTAAATATAAACAAAATGTATGGCAGCATGCACATATAAGGTTGGGTAACTATTCATGGGAATAAATGTGTGTAATAGGTAGATAGAAGGATATGGGAATAATTTCAACTCCAAATAAAATTTCACCATTGTACATAAGATACATGTATCAAAATATTTCCTCAAAATAATCACAACATTGCATCGAACATAACATATATATGTTAATTTATGTCCTATCCTTTTGGTGGTTCTTTATTCTCTATCTTTTGATGACAAGACTCCCTTTTCAAAATAATGTGATGATTAGAAAAGTTCATTTGTCTGCTTTGAAGGTGCCTACTCCACTACTCTGAAATGTTTTACGAGTAATGTTGATGCTTCTTTGACTATTGTTCATTGTAAGAAAAGAAGTTAGTCCTTGATTGTTCCTAACATAAATGCAACCTGACTAAAACATTGGAAATATGTCATATTGTTCTCTTTTTAATTTATTAAATACAATAAAGCTATTATTCATTTTCAAAACAATTTACTCCACTTCCAAAAACTGACAGCCATGAAATCAATTTCTTCAAGAGAATCACCTTTCTGTCATATTGTCATTTCATGTCTTTTTTAACAGCTATGCCCATTTTTCTACTTTAAAGTGAGGATGCATTCTAATGTGTAGAGCCGTATCCATTTCACAACAGAATAGTTTATGTCACATTATTCACTGATATTATAAGGAAGCATCTTGACCAGCCTTAGAAAATGACGAAAGAAAGATGTCATGTCAACTAACCACGAATAGACAAACAGAACGATTAATCACTTTAGTGTTGGCACTCTTTCGCGAGGTCGTAGTCATGGGGTTAATGTTGACGATGGACACTTCTTTCTGTCATATATTTTCCACGCCTTTTAGACTTGATGTCCATTTTTCTCTTTATGTTTAAAGAAAGTCTATTATTGCAATATGTGGAGCCGCATCCATTTCACAGCATAATACTTTGTAATCACATTATTTAATATTGTGTAAACAGATGTTCAAGACTATCGTCAAGAGCCTAGCAGAATGATCAATCACCCTAGAAAAAAAATTATCTTGAATCTAAGGGTCGGTAGGTTAGATAAAGCTAAGAGTCGTCACTAACCTGCAAATTTTTTAGAGTATAAATGTAGTAGAAAAATAAAACTTCATGGCAATAGAAAAGAAATTTCATGGCAACTGAGCGTGAATAGCAAAAAAAAAGTGAAAGGTCACTTCAGGTAGCTACTATTTGAAAAAAAAAGGTTAAAAAGTTCTATGAGAAGGCAACGAGACTCACATTACCACTATTTTGGCAGTGTCACAGTCGTGAGATTTATCTTGTCGATGGAATCTCCTCATAGTCTTATTTCTTCCACGCCTTTTGGACGGGTATTCCCTCTGTAGACACGACATAATACTAGTGTTGAAGGTTGAAACACAGAAATTTGCTATAGATCATACTGTAGGTTGAATTATTTGATGACATTATAATAAAGCATATTTGATAGCGCTGAAGGTAGCAATGTAAAAAAAAATCTATGGCAACTGAGTATGAAGAGGCCAAGAAAGGGATCGATCCTGACGCGTACAAAGACGCAGTAAGCCTTGGAACAAAAATTGATGAATTTTATTATGGTGTTCTTAGTATATTACTTCAGCTTTGGATTCTTTACAGTTGATAACTATATTATATATTTTATATATACTAATTTATTTTTCAATATTTTTGACGCCTAATGGTTTTATTTCACAATTCAGTTAAGGGCAAGAGGTCCAAGGAAATTCATTTTATTCTCTTCTTTCCTCTAAGGGAGTTCCTATTCCTTCTTACAAAGAGATTGTTGAGGAAGCCATTAGAGTTTTTGCAGAATTGTTAAAAGAGGACTCTATTTTGGCCAATGTATAGGAAGGGTTTGTGCTTGATAGTATTCCTGCCATTACTAGTGATGCAATGAATGAGGATCTCCTTAGAACTATCTCTCTTCTTGAGAGTGGAAAAATTGTGTTTCTCTTGAAGAAGGGGAAAATTCCCTAGCCTAGATGGGTTCCCTATAGAATTTTATCAAGAGTTTTGGGATATAATTGTTGGAAAAATGGTGTCTCAACTTGGCATTTACATGATGTTACTATTTATAGTTAATTTTTGTTTATAATTCACATATTGGTATCCATTGGTGTTAAGATGGACAAAGAGGAGAAATGTGGCATCTTGCTTTGTTCTTTGCTTATGTTTATTTTTTTGATGATTTTAGTAGGACAGGGGTATACTTACTAAAGAGTAAATCTAAAGTTTTCAATCGTTTTAAATAATTTAAAGAAATGGTCGAATTGTAAACTAGAAAAAAAAATTAAATGTTTGAAGATTGATAATGGTGGTTAATTTTCTCTAATGATTTTGATAGATTCCATAAAAATTATAAATCTGTATTCTCTACAACAGAATGGAGTTGCAGAAAAAATGAACAAGATATTGATGGAGAGGGCTAGGAGTATGCTGAGTTGTGCTGGCCTAAAATTAAAAATTTGGGCTGAAGCAATTGTCATTGCTTGCTACTTGATTAACGGTCTACTACATCAACTCTTGTTGATAAAATGCCTATGGAAGCATGGTCAGGTCACAAGCCTTCTTTGAGACATCTTAGAGGTTTTAGTTGCGAGGCATATGCTCATGTGCCAAAAGAGAAGTGTACGAAGTTGGAGGAGAAGGTTGTGAAATGTATCTTCATCAGTTATAGTTATGGTGTAAAAGGATACAACCTTTGCGACCTTGTTGCATAAAAGGTAATTAATAGTAAAAGTGTTATTTTTAGAGAAATTAAGTCTCCTTTTGCTACATTGCAACCATAATAGACTAAACAGGAAGATATGATTCAATTCCCTTCTATGCCTAAAAGAGTTGAATTGAGTCAACTTGATAGGAAAGAAGTTGAGGAGAGCTCATCTAGATCTGAATCTTTAGAAGATGAGGAAGAACCTCCAACTTGGCTTGTTCAAAGGTGTACATGACATAGACAACCAACTAAAAGGTATTCACCTAATGATTGGAGATGTATTTTTGTTTTGAATACTAATGTGGATGAACCTATTTCTTTAGAAGAGGCATTAGGTAGGAATGATGCAGAATCTTGGAAGAATGCTATGGAAGAAGAAATGAAAGCTTTGAAAAAAAATGATGAATGGGATCTTGTACCATTGTCTAAAGGACGAAAGCCTGTTGGTTGCAAATGCGTGTTCAAGAAAAATATTGGTTCAGATGGAAGCATTGAGAAGTATAAAGTAAGGTTGGTTACAAAAGATTACTCTTAGGTTGAGGGTATTGATTATGGTGAGATATTTTCTCCTGTTGTAAAAATGACATCCATTAGATTTTTGCTTTCTATTACTACTTCTTGTAATTTAGAGGTCGAGCAAATGGATGTGAAAATTACTTTCCTTCATGGTGATTTAGAGGAAGGTATTTATATGACACAACTAGAGCACTATGTGGTGAAAGGTAAAAGTAATTTGGTCTATAAATTGAAGAAATCATTGTATGGCCTCAAACAGAGTCCTGGGATGTGGCACCAAAAATTTAATACAAATGTGTTGATTTTAAGATCTGAGCATTCTAAATCAGATCACTATGTCTTTTATAAATCTAATGGTGATCATTTCTTGTACATTGCATTATATGTTGATGATATGTTATTCATTGGTAAAGGAAAATGTATGATTTCAGAATTGAATTCTCAGCTTGCTGCTAAATTTTAAATGTATAATCTTGGTGCAGCGAAAAACATTGTTGGGATGTAAATTAGAAGAGATAGAGTGAACATAAAGCTATGGCTAGGGCAGAGTAAGTATGTGAATTCAGTTTTACAGAGGTTCAACATGCAGGATTGTAGACCATTATGTGTTCCCTTCACAGTTTGAATGAAATTATCTATTTTAGATTGTCCTACATCTCCATCAGAGATGAAAGAAATGAGTAGAGTGCCTTACCAGAGTGCAATTGCAAGTTTGATATATGCAACGGTTTGTACTAGACCAAACATTACCCAAGAAGTGGGAGTTCTTTCCAAACATATTTCTAATCCTGATAGAGTTCATTGGGATGCAGTCAAAAGAGTCTTTACATATTTGAAGGGTACCTCTAAGTATTCTCTTTGTTATCATGGTAATTTGGTTGGAGATGTGATTTACCTTGATATTCATGGATATGTGGATTTAGATTGGGCAGGTTATATTGATAGCAGAAGATCCACCATTGCTTATGTATTTACTTTATTTGGCGGTGCAATTAATAGGATGAGTAAGCGGCAAGTTGTGGTTTCTTTGTCCACTACAAGAGAAGAGTATATGGTAGCTACTCATGCTTGTAAAGAATCCATTTGGGTTAAGAGACTTTGTTAAAATATTCAAATAAAACAAGAAATAGTGACACTTTACTGTGACAGTCAGAGTGTGATCTGCATTTAACTAAGAACCCAGCATTTCATGCCCAGACTAAGCACATTGATGTTTAGTATCATTTTGTCAGAGATATGGTTGAAGATGGTAAGGTGAAGTTGGTTAAGGTAGAGACTTTGATGAATATTCTAGATTCTTTAACTAACACTGTGAGCATAAAGAGGTTTAAATGGTGTTGTGAGTCTATGGGCCTCATGGCCCCTAGTAGTTAAATTATTGTGTTGATACTCCCTTTGCTCTTGAAAGTTCTTCGACAAGTGAGAGAATGTTGGGACATGGTGTCTCAACCTTCAATTTACATGTGTTACTATTTATAGTAAGTTTTTGTTTAAGCATGAAATGGTGCGAAATTATCCCTAAAGCTTCTAGTTCGCTAGATAAGCACGTCGGTAAAAATTTGTTGTAAGATCATAGCTAGTTTTGAAAATATTAAAGTTTCCATTTTGGAGGGGTGTGATAGAGCATTTCTCTAGCTTTCTGATGCTTCAAACAGTTCGTCAATCAGACACACGGTTCACAAGTTATGGCCTTCGGAAGTTTGGACTCCTGAAATAGAAAATATAAAATGCATTGGACACATAAATGAGATGTATAATGGAGGAACACATGTTGATGTGTGTTTTGACACATCATAACACATCTATAATGGGGATAACCTCTGCTCTAGTTTATTGGGTGGTTTTAGCCCATGGTTTTGTAATTCCGTTTGATGCTTTCTTATATTGTATCTCCTATATATGAGGTGTGTGAGATAGAGGTTGTGTGTAAGAGTCTTACGGCTATTGTGTTACCTCTGAGTCTTTGATTAGTAGTTCTCTTCTGAAGAGATTTCTCTGCAAGTATATTGTAATCTGTTATTGATTGTTGAATAATTTATTGAGCTACTTTTGGAGTGTGGGGTTTTTCTCCTGAACGGGTTTTCCCATGTAAATGATTGTGTTGGTGAGTTGTGGTATGCATGATATTTTGTTTATTTGTGTTAAGTTTCTGTAACTGCTATAAGGATCTGTAAAATTTTTTGCATTATACTCCTCTCAAGGTTAGTGTAAGAAGTTGTTTCACTACTTCACTTCCTTCCAATAATTAAGTTGGATATTTTGAAGGTGGTGTGGGAGTCTTATATAAATAAACAGAAGCTCAGGGATATGAACGCTACTTTCCTTGCTCTCATACCTTAGAAGGAGGGAGAAAATTCTCTGAGTTCTTTCGATCCTATAGCCTTTTGTAACGTGGTTCATAAAACAATCACTAAACTGATTGTTGAAAGGCTCAAGTCATGGCTCAATAAACTTATTTCAGAAGAGCAACATGGTTTTGGGGTTGGAAGGCAAATTTTGGATGAGATTTTTATAGCATCAGAAGCCATTCATTCTATGGAGATATCTAAGGAGAAGGCTATGTTTATTAAATTGGATATAGCCAAAGCTTATGTTAGAGTCAAATGAAAATTCCTTTATAAAGTGCTTATTGCCTTTGGCTTCAAAATTGAATGGCTTCATTTGCAGCCCTTATTAACAGTGAGCCCATGGATTTATTTGGTGCATGCAGAGGTCTTCGACAAGGGGAACCTCTTTCCCAATTCTTATTCACTCTCATGGTAGAGGGTCTCGGTAAATTTATCAAGTCTTGTGTTCGGCAAGGTTTAATTTAGGGTTGGAATTGGGGTGATCGCCTTCATCCATATGCTTATCTCCAATTTGTGGATGCCACTGCATTGATGGGTCTTGCTAGAATTAATATTTAACCCATTATGATGTCGAATATTCCAAGATGCACCACAATTAATTATTAATTTTATATTTTATATTATTAAACTCTCATTAGTCAATGTGTCCAACACATCTATAACAATAGTACATATCTCAAGATGTGGTGTGCACATCATTCATAATTAGATGACCAATCAAAATTTATTGATAAGTTCTTGAAGACCCATTTTGATTTCTTTGTGTATAATAAACAATGTTAGACAAAACAGTTACCACGTGTAGAATGGTTTTATAATATAATTTTCAACACCATAACCAAGCTATGAATGGACAATATCCCCTATCTATCCAAATATATATACCAAGTAGTTCCGAAGTACAAGTCATGGATTCCACCCTTCACACACATGACACAATTATATAAACCCTTAAGGATTATTTTTAGATCACATATATTTACATATGAAGTAAAAAACAATCAAGATTACTCCAAATAAAATTTTGACATTGATGAAATGGTCCTTTTTGCATCTAACTGTATATAAATAATCTTCCCTAAAGTTGAAGATTAAATAAAAACGAGCACAAATGATTCATGGGACCTACATTTTTTTACAAAAATATTAAATCTATGGCATACAAATTGGAGCTTTCTCTTTCCTCCAAGTTCCACCTAGTAATCCATTTTTTTTTTTAAGATGAATATTTTCTAGTGTATTCACGCTTAGTTGGTACATTACCTATGTTTGATATGAAGGGAGTAATCCATTTTTGTTTTTAAGATGAATATTTTCTAGTGTATTCACGCTTAGTTGGTACATTACCTATGTTTGATATGAAGGGATTTATGCTCTTGGCACCAGAATGTATACTTGATTGTCATTCATACCAAATACAAATCTACATTATAATTTAAGTTCTCTTCTAGTAGCATGCTATGCAACACAAATATGTAATGTGGTCTAATCACTCTTCGAAAGGCAACAAAAAAATTCTCATCTCAAGATTTGATAATAAATCCTCGTTTAAGAGTGAGGGCATATAAGGAACCATAGTCCTAACTATTTTATTAAATAATTACTTTTGCATTGAGGTATACATAAGGAAAGAATTGGATATATACGCTTTGTAAATCATCTCTTTTCCTATGTTAGTTAATCTCACATGTTTGAAAATAATAACCACGTATTAGGTAAAATTAGTACATGTAGAGCGTATGTATACTACTATAGTCATTTATGAATTTTATTGTTGCAAGCATGAACTCATGATATTGCCCCCTCAAAGAGACCAATGATGTTCTACATTGAAAATTTTCTTAATTCAATATATTAATATATGTTTTGTCTCAATTTTGTGCAATTATTTCTGTACTTTGTGATTTGCTAATATATTTTAAGAGGTTCATTGTAATAGCATTGGGTAATAAATTTTACTAAGAAAATTTGTGTCTAAACCCACAATAATAGATACAAGACACAAAGAAAGTATTTAATTTTTTATATAAAATCATCAAAGCTAGTTTTAAATTAAATTTATTCCATCACATTAATTATAAAACTAAGTATCATTATCCATCATGTTTCTTTTGATGCTTATTTTTCTATTCTAAATTGACACTAGAACACAACTATTGTTTACTAATCTAGATTAATTTGTACCATTAGATTTGAATAGCCTAGATCAAAATTTGAAAAGGTTTATTTTCCTTTTGTACATATACATGTATATAAAAATATTAAAAATTAGATTTTAAGATCTGATAAATTTAATTTTTTTTAATTCGAGCCATTATATGCTCCCAATAGCACATCTAAATCTATTTTTATAGGAGTAATTATAACCAAACAAAACTTCTAATATTTCAATAGTATACCATTTCCAACACCAAAATTTTATAATTCCCTGCCCTAAAATTTTTTCTTTTTTTCTTATGGCCCATCTTCTCATGGTAGCCTAATTAAATTTTTATTGGTGCCTCTAATTCTCTATGTACACTTGCAGTGTGGATTTTAAAGTAGATTTCTTTAGCTATTCTTGAGTTCAAGATTGATTATGTTTCCTAGTACATTATTTGAGGTTGTTTGATCAACTATTCTTGAGTCCAAGATTGATATTTTTGCTTAGTAATTTATTTATCAAGGTCTTCCATTTATCTCTCACATCTTTCATCTATGAATTATTAACCCCTAGGGTCCATTTTTGTGGAGAACTTGAAACTCTCAAGAACTTTTTTTTGTCGTATACTATAGCGAAGAAATTTTGTGCTTAGTTTGATGACTTCAAACCATCCAAGCCTACTCCCTTCTTATGTCATGTGATTTTTCCGAGAGATTTGTCCTACTTCCCTTTCAAATTTACCTACATCTAGCGTAATTTTAAAGGGAAAATATTTCAGCACTTGTATACTATAATGAAGTAATCTTGTACTTGGGTTGATGACTTCAAACCATCCAAGACTACTCCCTTCTCCTGACATATATTGGGAGATTTGTCATACTTCCATTTCAACAACAAAAAATAGGTCATTAAATAGTACAAATCCGAAACCCTCACATAAGTTTTTAAACAACAACAACAACAAAAATTATTTGATACAAAATAAATTTGATACCATTTTGGCAATTTGTTGTTAATGTTTCTTAGAGAATAGAATGGATGCTAAAAAGAATGAAATGAAGCCTTCTGAATTTTTTTGGGGGGAATACCCAACTAGAAAAATGTTCTATTTTTATTGATATAATTAGGAACACATTTTGGGTTTAGAAATAATCTTTTCCATTGCAAGTCACCATTGAAAAAAATCTTACTTCAAAACTATATAATTAAATTATACAAATTGTAAGGTATTGATAAATTAGGGTTTCACCACCTGGATTGATAATAAAGCCACTAATTTCACTTGGGACCAACCTCACATCAAGGGAAGGAATTTAATTTATTCAATCCTGAAATAACTAAACTCGGATCAAGTTAATCCTTACCTTGTTAGAGTTAAATTTGAATAGCAATTAGGGTTAAGTTGTAATGCTAGATCTAGGAAAAATAATGAGAAATGGATATTGAATAATAGTAACATAATGTTCTAGATATCATGCAGAGATGTAAACTTAGATCTGAGGTGGGAAAATGGATCAGAACCTACAAAGAAATATTTAGGCATAATTGTCAAGACTAAGGGAGCAGATTGCCCTAGTCCTCCAAGTATCAGGGGCAAATAGACTGGATGTTTTCCAAATTAGGATGACATACATAATCCATCATTGAAAGGTTGTCAAAAATTCATGAGATCGAGGGGATTTGATCACCCTAGTCCTCTACTTTTTGCACCTTCAAAAGTTGAGTCTGATCGTTGTCATTGACACTAGTACCAGATTTCCCAATCACAACTCTTGAGATAATTCCCTTCACACAAAAAGAAAGAAATAGGGTTGTTGATGGGGATTTGCCTTAAAGGTTAAACCCCAGTTCAAGAGATAAAGCCTTGAATTAAATTCAACTTGTAACTGAAATACTAAAGTAAATTCTATATCATAATACCTCAAATCAGTAATGACTTATTGAAGTTGATTGTGCAATCCTCTTTGAATGTGATCACATATGTCAATGCAATAACATGACTTGACATAACATGAACATGACCTAATAGAACATACATGCTTGCATGAGGAATGATACAATTTTCTCCATGATGTTTTAAGAATATGGTGGGATGAAATCCTACCTTGAGTGCTTAAGAATGCTTGATAACAAATGATTGGTGTATGCACAAATGATGGGGTATGAAAATGATAATCAAATTTAATTGATAGGATGCCTTTATATATAGTTTCATTGGTAAATTACCAGTAAGGCTTACCTCCAATGGTTACATTGAGGTATGTGGAGAAAAATAAATTGAGGAGGCATAGTGCCCAGTCCTATTTAATTTAGGACTTGTTTAAGGGGGACCATGGCACCCAAGACATCCTGGTCTAGATAGGGGTCCCCCAAGCGCCCTTCTCCTCCCAAAATAGGAAAAACAAGGTTGTATCTTGGAGAGCAACATTCTAGGATGGGGTCCACTAGGTCATGCAATTAGGTGACATAAAATTTCAAGTAAAATGAGCCAAAATAGGTGTAGGGAAGAACTAGGATTGGATGAACTAAAGTAGGGCCACAAGAAGGAGGTGTGAATTATATCGATTACAATTTACGATGTTATGTTTATCCCCCACTTTAACAAGAGTACGATTTTATGCAAATACTCACGATAAAGTAGAAAGATGAGGAAAAAAGAGAGGAGAAAATAGGAGCAAGATCACAAAGAGATAAGCCATCACTAATTTTGAGGAACCAAGCCCCCAATCTTAAGATCTTTACTCATCCAAACACATGCAAGGGAACACAAAACAAGACAAAATAAAAAAAGTCAAAAAAAGGAAATCAAAGACAAAAGACACAAAACAAAGGGATTAGTACTAAAACAAAAATCTCTAAGTCAACCAGTTGAAGAGACCTCAATAATAAAAATAAAAATGTCTTAGCCACTAATTTGATTCTCGGAATGTTATTACAAGAACACAAGTAGTCACCTAGAAAGAGAAAGAGCATGCATCAAATAATGAACTTGTGATCCAACAACTAGCAAAGCTATGAGTTCATGGGGAGAAGAAATGAGAAAACGTGGATGCCATAGACTAGCAAGTTGTGTTATGTTGGGTGATCTATGAGAGAGAGAAACAAGGTAACATGGATTCTACGAGCTAGCAAGCTATATCATGCTAGGCGATCCACAGAAAAATGAATTCTCATAGGACAATAAGTTGTATTATGTTGTGTGATCCATGTAGGAAGGAAGAGTCAGAATAGTCTAGAAAGTTCTATTATGTTAGTTCCACTCATCAAAAAATGCATCAAAAGGAAGGTTGAAAGGTCTAGAAAGTTTTATCATTCTATTCAACCCACCTTAAAGAAGTTGAAAAATAGGATGAGTCGACATCTATTTATATATATTGTTTGGCTTCAAGACTTAAGCATCTCGTCTAAGGCTTTGATCTGGTTTCGTGCATGTAACAACCTATCTAAGACATGTAATTAAAAATGTCTAAGACAAATAATAATTAAAATACTAATAATTGTATTTTGAATTTTATTTATATAATAAATTAAATTTCAAACTACAAAATCTAAATTGAAATTTATAGGATAAAAGAAACTACCTTTTAATTAAACATTCTCTCTCTCTCTCTCTCTCTCTCTCTCTCTCTCTCTCTCTCTCTCTCTCTCTCCTCCTCCTACTAAGTGTAGACCTCCAACTTAGATCTAAGACCATAAACTCATCATATAAATACATATTTAACAATATGTAGTAACTTGTTCTACTTTGTTTCTTGTTTCCATGTGGAACTTGGCTTTCACTACTTTGAATATCTACAGACTAGCCATTTTTTTTTTTTTGAAGAGTTCTCATTATGTCACAAGGAGATAAGTTTTTCTAGTTCAACCTCTCAAAACCATACAAGGATCAAATATAGTAAGCAAGGACCCTCAAATATGATTTCATCTTTCGTTTTTTGTGCACAAAATCCAATTTTTTTATGTTGATCCTCCTTTAACATTCTTAAATAAGAAATATTGTTTGAGGGATTAGAGATGTAAAATGAATGCAATTAAATGACTTAAAATACTACCACATAAAACCAATCATGTAAATGTGTGCTCAATTGATATGATAAAACATTTAGGTTAAGTTCAATTGCAATATCAAAAGGATCTATAGAAGGTAAGGGAGCATTAAATTCATGTATGTAAATAAAACACAATTTATAAACAATTTACTAGAAAATGGATACATGACATCATTTATACATAATGATTGTAGTATTTACAATTGATATTTCATTGTGGAATTGAATGAGAAATAGTAGGATGTTGGTTTTGGTAGGATCAAATCAAGGAAAGAAGTGAGGTTGGGAGTGGCTATAGGCACACATAATCATAATTTATGAATCGCTCAAGTAGCTGGTGTGGTTGAAATTTCCCACTTCCATAGCCTAGAGTGATCATGCTTATATCATGGTCTCCTCTTCCAATAACTCTTCAACTTATTCTAGATGGACAAAGATGTATGTTTGTATCCTCGCTGCAAATTAATATAGTTAAGCCTAGTCATTCCCACTTCCATAGCCTAGAGTGATCATGCTTATATCATGGTCTCCTCTTCCAATAACTCTTCAACTTATTCTAGATGGACAAAGATGTATGTTTGTATCCTCGCTTGCAAATTAATATAGTTAAGCCTAGTCATTGTAAATGTAGCTAGAAGATTGAGATTTGTAATTAGTGACAAGAGGCAAGAGTATAAGAATGAGGTAGGAATCTTTAATGGTGATTATTAGGTTTAAGATTAGAATGTGCAAGTTAAAGGGCTCCATATTATTTAATTCTACAATTATTTGATAATAAAATGTGAACCAAATTTATTAAAATATGAAATATTAATATTTTAATAAACATTTCCAATAAAATATATAACCTAATGTTTAAGAGACCTTCAAATATTATTGAAATTGTGCGGAAGAACTAATAGATGATCATCTATGCACAAATACATTGCTCATTACTTTTCCGTTTTAGGTCTATCATACAACTATTATTAATCTTTTATACAAATACTGATCAATTCTTTAATATAACTACTTCAACATTATCATCCGCATAATAAATGAACTATCTAAAATGCAAATCACCATTTAAACACTGAACTGAACAACATTTGTGCTATTGCTCTGCTGCAACCAAATGTCCTTGCCACGCTAACAAAACTCCATATTTGAGCGGTACGTACATATCAACTCACCAGTTTTTCTCTACAGGACTTGGCTTCGTTTCAGAGCTCACATGACAATTTTGTCAATTAGTGGAACTTGGCTCTTTAATGATGAAAGCGCTATAATTATCAACTTTGCGCATGTGAGAAATCCCTGCAAAATGCAGATGCTTTACAACTGTGCTTTTACAGTACACCTCTAAGTTGATCTCAGGATCATTTTCATCAGTTGCTAGTTGCATCGCTTGGCATGTGAACTCTGAAATAAGGTCATTAATGCACAGGAAAACAATCAAGTTGATCTGTATGCAGGATCGAACTACTGACGGAGTTTAACTAGACTTTAATGATAGTGTTTACTTGGTAATGTGCCTAATGAGCCGTACGTACATATCGTCTCATCTGTTTTTAGGCGCCGACTATGGGGCCCTTTAAACAGCACCCCATGGCCCCCTACTTCCTAGCCTCCTGCAGCATCGTGCAACCTATGAAGTAGAGAGCTATGGGGTGCTGTTTAAAGGGCCTCATAGCAAGCGCCATGATTTACCACCCAAACCCTTTTTTAACAAGAGCTGCAAGCAGCGAAGTTCCTGTCGGGAGTGGCAGGAAGGAGGTGTGATTGGTTTGAGTTGTTGTTGAGAAAGTCGGTGGAAGCGAAGTTGTATGAAGATCTAATAGTTCTTTATTTTGATTTAATGAAAGTTAAATTTCAGATAATTATAAATGCAACTATCAGGATCATTGTGTAGGAAAGCACAAATGAACAATTTCATTTTTAAAATGTACGACGGAAAGGTCGAGATTGCTGCTATGGCTCCTTATAATAGATCTGAGTATTATAGAGAGAGCCTGAGTGAGCTAGCAGAAGCGGTGACATAAAGAATCTATTCTTGCTATTACAGTGGATTCACCTTCATGAGGGATCTGAAGCTTATTATAGCTCAGATTGCAGCCAAGGACTGGACTGATATTGACAGCAAGCGAGTGGCTATGACAGTTGATATCCTGAGGAGAAATCTTACGTCTGCGGTCCACATGGGATGCCTTTCTGTGACAGATACAAATGAAGAATTAAGGGTTTTGGATAATTTCAACACACAGGAAGGAGTTCCTGATTTTCCTGTTGCTGTCGGGGAGTCTTCTATAAGTTCAAACACCACAGATTTCTGTGATGATGACGAGGAGCAAAGGTTGCAGCTAGAGGCTAATGTAGCTCTTGGCAAAGTAAAGCAAGGACTATCAGTTTGTGGATGCAAATGTTCTGTTTGCTTCTGGAGATGTGTGATGGAGAAAGGGCATGGTGACCGTCATTCTTGCATGGGGAGTCATTTGTGTACAGAAAACTGCAGTTATTGTACTCGAGAAGGAGACAGCTTAAGCTTATGCGGGGATTTAGCAGGGCATGAAGGAAATCACAATTGCAAAAGGAAAAATCATACATGTGGCCAGAGCTGTTACTTATATGAGACATCTTCAAATTGTAATGAGAAATGTTCTCTGTGGCCAGGGCAGCCTGGCCAGCACAAGTGCGATTCCCCTCAACATATGTGCAACAGAAAATGCTCTCTTCCAAGCTGCATTAATCCCTGTGTTGTGGCGATTGAATCGAACCATAAAGCACATCAGTGCAATGAGAAATATTGTCCAACCAAATGCACGATAAATGGGTGCAGCAGCTCATTTCAGTCCTCCACCATACTTGAACAAGGTTTCATCATAAAAAAGCCTCTCCAAGAGGTGACAATTTAGAAATCCTTCTTGTATCAATTTAATAATTATGTTGAATATTGTAATAACAAGATTCTTTTTTAAAGGCAACAATACCACAATCACCTAAAGAAGTTTCAGCATCCCTGATAACAAAGTCCCTCAAGGAAGCTCCCTTAAAGGTCCATGATGTATTGCTAGAAGGGAAAGAATGTGTGGAACAAGTGGATGAGTGATGAAGGCTTATGCTTGTGAAAAGAAGTGAAAGTATCATGACATGATAGAGACTTCAGATCAACAAGTATGCTTTTTGACTTAAAATTGTAGAACTTTTGCCCCCAGTTATTTTGATATTAGGGGAGATCAACTCTTGTTCTTTTTCTTTCATAGGATTTTTATCCTTGACCTTGATTTTTTCAGAGTCCAATAGCTTTTGATTTTGATTTGAACTAAAAGACTTTTCTTTAGTTTTCACTTTTAGTTTTTTCTTTTCAAGGCTTAATTTTTCATCCCCAATTAGTAAGGGCTTTTGTAATTCTTGTTGATCCAAGTCTGGGAGAGGACTGGAAATGGAATAAGTGGATGATATGGTAAAGCTATGTGAGTTATCAAGAGGGTTGGTGATATGCTCAATAGATTCTTTGTTGGAACCACTCTTAGGACTATTGATATCAAGAGCTGCTTGCAGCACTAGAGGTGATTTGCATTCAGACATAGTAGCCACAACACTAGGTGGTTCACACCCAATTCCTTGGCATTGCAAATTTTTTGTAGGTTGTTCCTGTCGACTGAATGTCTTAGGAGATAGTGGGAGTTGATCAGCATGACAGATATACTCACCACATCTCATGTCTTTAATCTTGAATTTTTCTTTTAGCTCTATTTGTTTGGATGTAGAAGCCTTTAATGATTCTGGATCCACATAAGTTGATGAAGGAATAGCCTCTAAATTGATTGGGATTGTTATTTCTGATCTAGGTCATAGATTGTTGCAATATATGAATGGGTTAGGATCAGCTTTGATGATAACTTCAACTCCATTGTGTGAAAACTTGATACATCGATGGTATGTAGATGGTAATGCGCTCATCTCATGAATCCATGGACGTCCTAGCAATATGTTGTATGTGAGATCGAGGTCAAGGACTTGACAAACCTCATCTTTTGTAATTGGCCCAACTCTAAGAGGTAAAGTGACTATGCCTTTGGATGAATGCTCTTCATCATCATATGCTTTGATGGTAATTTTGTTTGTAGAATTCACAGCTTTATCAGAATATCCCAATTGTTTGATAGTGCTCAATGTACAAATGTTTAGACCTGCTCCTCCATCTATCAAGACTCGCTTTATTCAATGTTTATGTAGGAAGGTTTCAATGTGTAAAGGTGCATTATGTGGTTGGCTCACAGAGGCGTCATCAGCTTCTGTGAATGTAAGGGAGTGTGGAACAGAAAGGTATCCCACCAAGGATTGAAACTGGTCCATGTTTAGATCAATAGGGATGGAAGTGTCTCTCAAGGTTTTGTCAAGAATGGCCTTATGTGCAGGGGATATGCGTAAAAGTTCAAGGATGGAGATAGGTGTGGGTTTCTTCCCTAACTGTTCTACAAGGTCATACTCAAGTTTGGTTGATAAGGAAGTAGTCTTTTTAGCTGGAGCACCTTGTAAAGTGAATTTTCCTCGATGAGTTGTAACATTACACTAAGAGGTAGGTTCGGAAGAAGATCTAATTCCTTTCAGGACAACCTTGGGTCTTTGGGTAGAATTCTCATGCGTTTTGTCCTTGATGATAATGGTAGAGACATAATTGTCCATTGAAATGTGATCAACAATTGAATCATAGTTATAGGATTCTTTGGTATAGTTGGTTTGCTCATCTATGGCTTTAGCTTTTTCCTTGTCATGTTTTGGGAATGGATCTTTAAAGATCTGATTTTTTAAGAATTTTTTTGCATCAAAATTAAAATCACAAAGAACAGATGTTGTGTATAATTATGAGATATTTCCAAAAATGTAAGAAAACCCGAACAATTCACTGATTTGCTCTCAAAATTAATTGTTTATGAAAAATCATAAAAAATTCATAGAAAATGAAAATGTGCTCCAAAAATTCTAAATTTTGGATTGAAATCTATTGATACTGTCTTCAACTTGCCAATAAAATTCTGTGCAAAAATTCTAATACGTTTGTGAGATAGGATCAAATCTCTCCAAGATCTTGATTTTGTGTCCAAAACCCTAGCTGCACAAGGTTTTCTCCAAATTGTTTTACAAAACAGCAATATAGGGTTAGAAAAACCTGCAAAAAACATAGATCTAACAAAAATCTATGTCCCATGGGGCGTGCCAAAATGTATATGGTGAAAATGGAAAACAACAATATTGAAAGACTAAATGAATTCAACCACAAAACCCTAGCCTAACAACAACAAAGATCCACCATAACTTATGAAGATTACCTAAGACAATGCAAATCAAATGAAATCACAAAGATTATACCATCACATGTCCAATAGGGTTTAGATCTCCATTCTTCCTATCTCCATTTATCTTGCTTGATATATTTGCTCTTAGATTTTATATGTGCACAAGAGCTCAACAAAGAACGGAAATGTGGTTGAAAGTAGGCTTGATCGCATATGCAAGTTTGAAAGTGTAATGTAGTTGAGAAGTCAACTAATCAGGGTTGATAATGAAGGAAGTGTCCTCTTATATAGAAGACACTGTAGGAAATGGAGGGATAAGATTGGAGGTGTAAGAGATAAATAGTCAGCTAGGATTAGAGGGTAGGTAGAGAAAATAAGAAAATAATGAAAGGGTAGGTAGTGTAGGAATTAAGAGATGAATGACATGTGTCATGGGTAGAAAAGGTTAATGAATTAATTAAATAAATAAAGATTTATTTAATTAATAGAGGAAGTGGGATCAATTAAATAAATAAGATATCTATTTAATTTAGGAAAAGGATAATTTAAATAAATAAAAGTATTTATTTAAATGAGAAATAAGGCTAAAAGAGGATAAATGAATTAGTTAAATAAATAAAGATTTATTTAATTAATAGAAGAATTAGGCTTAAAATAATTAAATAAATAAAGATATTTATTTAATTAGACTAAACAATTTTAGGTGTCTACAACTATAATTTAGTTGCATTTCATTTAAGTGAATTTGTTATAAAGAACATTCATTCATCCATGTAGTGCATTCATTTTAAATATGCATTCCTTTCATCATCCTTTAAGTTCATTTAGAATTCATTTCATAGGTGCATTTTTCCCCATTTTGTTTCATCTAGATTCATGAGATGCATGCATTATCCTCCAATTGCACTAAGGTGCAGTTATTCATTATCCTTTAATTGCATTAAGGTGCAGTTATTCATTATTCTTTATCCCCTATTTGCATTTATTTGCATTATCATTTCAATCTCATTTATCACTTAGTTATGTTTTGAATCATTTTAGTCATTTAGATTAATTTTAAATACATCTCATAAACATTACATCATTTAGATACATTCATTTAAGTGCATTCATACATAAACATTTGTATCAACATTTGTTCATCCATTTAAAGTGCATTCATACATCACATTTGCATACACATTTGATTCACTTAGATTCATCTTACAACATGCATCATTTACTCATATCATATCATAAAAAATGAACAAGTATTATCTATCACAAACATCATTATGCATTATTTCAACTCATTATTTTTGCATACATCATCATCATTACATCATAATTAACATCATTACCACAAGCATCGTCCATCTTCTACCTGCATCCACATAATTAGACAAATCATCCATAGCATGCATCTAGAAATCATATCATCACCATGTATATATAGTAATCAAATCATCCATAGCATGAATCTAAGCATAACTCATAATCATCATCCTGTATCAACAATATAGGTGTCATCATACATATGCATATAATATCAAAGCATGGGATCTCTTCATATATCACATTAAAAAAAAAGATTACATGTATCATAGTACAATGATGTCAAAATATATCGACTACCAAAATCCATCCAAGTCACAGTCCAAAATAATAATGTAACAAGTACCTAAAATATCTCAAATGGCACTCTGGCCAGATGCTGCACCACGACTACCCCCTACTCCTCCCCCACCACCTCACTGAGGAGGACCCATAACACCCCCACTTCTCTGAGCCCTCTGTGACCACTTTGATCTTGCCCACCGCATCTTAGAATAGCTCAGTGCTTGCTGACTAACTGGCACAACCAGCTCATATATTCCCCACCAATAGTCAATCTCTCCACTTGCCTGTCACATCTCCCTCAACACCACCTCAGTTGGACCCTATGCCTATGCTCCCTCCAAGACTTGGACTCTATCCTGCACCTCCCTCAACCTGTCCACCAGATCATCTCTCTCTTTCCTCACTACAGTCAGCTCCACCTCCCATGCAAATAGTTGGACATCTCTAGCTGCAATCTCTGCCTCGCTATCCTCT
Organism: Cryptomeria japonica; assembly: GCF_030272615.1. Classification (NCBI taxonomy): domain Eukaryota; kingdom Viridiplantae; phylum Streptophyta; class Pinopsida; order Cupressales; family Cupressaceae; genus Cryptomeria; species Cryptomeria japonica. Next base: position 149,406 of record NW_026729143.1, read on the forward strand.
AACCGAGTCTGTGAGTGTAAAATCATATACTCCCATACATCTCCATCTCCTCCACCTATCTCTCCCCCTCCCATCTCCATAGGAACCTCTCCTCCACCTATGGCTCCCTCTCCCATCTCCATAGGCACTACACCCCCACCAATATCCCTACCTCCTTCTTTGGCAGCCCCTCGTATCAGTGGACCCTGTGATAGTCGCAACGACTCTCCCCCTCTACCTCTCCTCTGTAATCATCCTCCTCCACCACCTCCACCTCCAAATCCCCCTCCACCACCAAATCCTCCTCGTCCTCCACCTCCTCCTGCTCCACCAAATACTCCACCACCTCCATCTCCTCCTCCACCTTTTCCTGCTCCACCAAATCCTCCTCCACCACCTCCATCTCCTCCTCCTACTCCTCGACCTCCTCTCTTCCTCCTTTATCATCTCCTCTCATCCTCAAAAGGTGGTATAGGCTCGATCGGATCTGAAATCTATATAATCAGATGTGCAGTATGATACTGTGTGTACTCCTCTGTCACCCCTGCATCGACAATCTCAGGCCTCATATGCCCTGGTCTCGCCTGTAAATTCTGGAACTCTATCAAGGCCTGATCATATGGTAACATTGGTCCCCACTAAAATCTCTCCCGTACTACCCATGCATACTCCCCTGAGCCTCTCGACAATCCCTACCTCCGTCAAAACTGCCTCATCACTCTCCCTGGCACCTGTCTCTCTATAAGGTAGGATGTGCGCCCAATCAAAAAGTGTGTCATAAATACATACAGTAGCACTTCTGCATCATCCTCCCAAGGCTCACACTCGATATACAACCTCCATATCACTGTATCTAGGTCATCTAAAGCCCGTCACAAAAAATCCAACTTCCTCAGATGGGGCTGGCTCATCATCCCTCCATACATATAAACATAGGGCTGATATATCACCCTAAATATCAAGTAGACTGTTCGTGTGACTGGCAAGTGCTCCCAAGCCCAGATGTGTAGTAATGTGATCCCTACTGCTAGTGATCTCTTCTCTCGGTACACCACCTCGTGTAGCTCCCTATAAATATGTGCTAGCACACATGGTCCCCAGGCATAGTGGGTCCTCTCAGTCATCATCTTCTCAATCACCTGGTCCCAACCAACGGCTAGTCCATGTGAACGTCAGTCGGGGCACACCAAACCCCCGACGATCCTGGATAAAACTATTGGTAAAGGCTCATACAATGCTACTATGTCCTCCTAGGATACAAAGTCATCCTCAATATAAACATCATCAGCAAATATTCTCTACACCGTCGTCGTCCCTAATGCTTGATCATAGGTCACCAGCTCCCCTCTAATCAGGATGTGTAGTATCCTCCACACATCCTCTAGCATCACTGTCATCTCTCCCATCGCCAGGTAGAAGGTACATATCTCACTATGCCAATGCTCGGCCAGTGCTGTCATCAGTCCGCAATTCATCCGAATCACGGGACGATAGATCATATCGTACAAACTAGTCGCAGCGACGCAGAATCTGTCTGCCTCTGTCAGCTGCTATGTGGCAGGATGCTGCTCCGGCATCTGTAGAACAGGCACGTCCTCCTACACACATCAACAAACATTAGTTGTTTTGGTACAAACTTTCTTAAGTTTTCAACCTAGACTATCAACAGATACTTTGATCAAGTATCTTCGGGTCTCAATAGGTAATCGATTATGGCAATCCTAGACTACAACAGACATTTATCATAATGACCTAGTCTCAAGGGGGCTGCTATAATTCACCAAAACAACCAATCAAACAATCAACTGAGACATCAGGCTATGTTCTCTAACACTGGGGAATTTTTATCACAATAGTGCTATTCTGCTCACAATAGCGCCACAATTTGTGCACAAAAGTGCTAAACAATCAAACACGCTAAATTAACTACACAACAATGCTATTCAATAACAACAGCACTACAACAAACATACAAACGTGCTAATACTACAATACCACTACTACTATGTAATGAAAGCACTAAACCTAACACAAGCGCTACAACTACTATACAATAGCACCATTGCGGCATAATAGTGCTATTCTAGGCGACAATAGCATTAAAACATGGTTTTAGCGCTATTATCTTGATTGGACTTTGATGCCTGAAAAAACATGCCAAAAATGCACAAAACACAAAATTCAAAATTTGTGTATAGCTGGTTTGTAGTTGTCTGGCTGTTGGAATCGACAGATCCACTCTAGCCGGTGATCTTCTATAGGCATAGGCATGATGATCGTTGCTCACTCCTTCACCAAAAATTCCCTATCAGAGCTCTAAACTGCCAAGGAGATAGGTGCAAATGAGCCTATTTTTTCCCCTTCCCCCCCATATATACCATCCAGCCCTAACCCTAATTCACCCCGCTTACTGTTGTGGTCCCTCTAAACTTCCAACGTCTCTCATTTCCTCATTTTACCCCCATTTTTCTCCCATCATTTCACCGTTATTGCTAATTTCTTGTATTCTACCTCCCCTCAACTTCTTGTTCTTTTTCGAGAGATCACCCGATTTTTTGAAATTTTTTAGCCCATCTGTCGAGGGGACATAGCACCCACTAAATTAACATTTATGGGGCATATTTCTTCACACCTATTTTTCTTTCTTTGAAACGATGTGATAAACCGCACCGTCTCAAAGAGGGGCAAAAGTAGTCACATAAATCTGTCCATTTAATTAAATGAATATTTACTATTTATTTGATTATTTAACTATTAATAATCAGTTAATTAAATTAAAATTTAATTAATTCATCCTCAGCCTCTTCTCCTATTAATTAAATAAATTATTCAATTTATTTAAATATTAATTAAGCTACATTCTTAAGGAATTAAATGAATAAAACATATTTATTGAATTTAACCCTCTTTCCTCTTTTAAATAAATAATAAAATATTTATTTAAATCCTTAAACTACTCCCCCCCTCCCCCCACTTGCATTCTCCTACAAATGCAAGTTGCACCTATTTAGTTGAAATAAATGAATTTTATTTTAATTAAAATCCTATTTTCCCTCACCCACCAAACCCACTTACATCTTAAATCCCCTTCTAGACAATTCTAACCACTTTCTAAATTCTTCTAAACCATTCCTAATTTGCCTAATCCATTTCCTAAATATTGTCACATTCCTAGGCAACTTGAAGTCGCTTCTCAAAGCCTCAAAGTCTTTGAAAAGCATTAAAGGCTTTATGTATTCAACAGGTTAACGCCTAAAGTATTCCAAACCATTAATGGCTCTTACATGACCATTAATGCTTAACTCAACTCACCCACATGGTTAGAGACTTTCCTCTAACTTAACCATCCTTTTGACTCATGGGTCTCTTCAAGCATTAATGGTTAACTCAACTCACCCACTAACTCTTGTACAAGAGTTTAGCCATTGGATAAAGGCATTATTCATTGGATAGCGACTTTATTCATTCAACTCAAGCTTAACCTTAACTCCTAACCTAACCTTCATGTCATTTCAAGCATTTAATGCTTCTTCCCTCTCCTCTCAAGCCATCTCATGTTGGCATTTGTCATCCTGGGATTGGGTTGAAAGCCCTCACATGGATCATAAATCTTTCTATCTTGACCCTTGTTGAGATTACTTAATCTCAACCATCCATTGCCCTATTTTTCCTATAAATAGAGCCCATTCCTTCATAATTCAGATCCAGAAATCTTGTATGCATCTAATCTATAGTGAAATTTAAGAGATCATTTTAGGAGTCATCTAATCTACATTGTTATTTTGGTTAAAACCAAGATAGCTTAATTAGGCTTTCTCATATTTCGCTTGCATTTGCATATTTTAAATCATTTTTCATAAATCTTGAATCTCCATAAGACTTCCATAGTAGTGCAAAGAGCTAAGGGCTACACTCATGTGGAACTTGGAGAGGAGAGGAACAAGGGAGAAGCTACTATGAACATGTTGGCAAGCATTTGGAAGGGTCTTGTGTCTTTCTTTTGTTTTTGCATACTTTCCATTAAATGTTTGATCTCTCTTCATATGCTTGCTTAGGATCGTATTTCGTTTATGATACTAACACTAACAGTTGATTCTTGAGTCTTTTGTTTGTGTTCCTAACATCCTATTTTGCAGTGCATCGGTTATAGTAAATGGTACATGTATAAAAATGTGTGTAAATAAAGACAACATAATGTGCAATGTATGAAAATATATGTAATTGAATAAGAATGATAGAATGAAAAGAAAGAAATTAATTTAAACAACAGTTATATCGTTTATTGAAATATAACTATATTAAATAATTATCTAATCCACTGAAATAAACTCAACATTAAATAAAATGTGTACATATTTCACATAGAATAAATTATTAAATTATAAATGATAAAAAAAATTTGTATTTGATTTCAATGTACACTTTCATCTAAGAAAAATAGACATTCCAACTATGAAAAAGTTGTAGTAATTTTGACGTGTAGGATCACTTCAAGTATTAAAAAAATAATGTTCTAGCAGAACACCCCATAGTCATATTATTCGCACCAAACTAGAGTAATTACTTGGCACCCAATCAAAGCTAATTAACACTGGTTATTTGCACCCAGTCAAGGTCAAAATGTTGTATCTGTTCCAACGAAAGAAAAAGTGAGATTCCAACTAAAGTTGTGGAAACCCTGAAGTGTAAGATGTGGATACTTGTATTTTTAATGTTTCCCTTGTGGAAAAACTGAGACCACATATTCTATTATGTAGTTTCTGGCATAATACTGAATGTAGTATTATTCAATCCTATTACAAAGAAGCGTGCCTTGGTGTTGAAGGCTGTAACGGCAGATATTTAGCATGGCCACTGAGGGTCAACAACTCGGCGGAAGGATCGATCCTGACGCCTTCAAAGCTGCGGTAACGCGTTTAAGGATCGATCAACAACTGAGTTCCCAACTTAAAGCAGCTCTCAACAATATTACACCTGGAGGGGAAAATACTCTTCTCCATTTGGCTGCTAGTGTAGGAAATCTACACTTCATTCAACAGCTCCTGCAACTCAATCGTCAACTTCTGAAGGAAACCGATCCCGAAGTGAAGCCTCTGCTTGTGAATGCTACCAATGCCGAAAAGGATACTGCGTTACACTTGGCTGCGCAGGGAGGTTTCTCCAACGTTGTGAAGATTCTACTCCAACAACCAGAAAGTGGTGTGGATCTCCGCAATAAGCTTGATGAAACAGCTTTGTTCAAAGCCTACGAAAGCGGCAATTTAGAGACAGTGAAGGCAATATTTGACGCATCTCCGTCGAGCTTACTCGAAAGTACGGTGCACAAGAGGAACTGTTTATCTGTTGCAGTAAACAGAGGAGATTCAGGTTATTTTATTTCGATTTTAGGATTTCTTTGCCTATAAGTTTGTAAAAGTATCTGCTAAGCATCTCCTAATTTAACGGTTCAAGACAAATATCATTTTGTCCCCAATTTTTTCTTTATCTTAAATAACACGAGGATGATTGTCTATCATGTTTCAGTTCTTTCTATTTTTTCAAGTCGTTTGATTATGTTGTTTCTATTTTACTTCAGCTTCTGTTCGTTTACAGTTGATAACCAATGAGTTCTTCTTTACTTCTTCGTGTATTTAGTTGAATTCTGTATTTATGTTGTTATATTAGTTGAGGTCTGTATCGCTTCAACAAAGGTAAATTAGGCATTCTCTTACCCTTGGCCCTTCTTGAAGAACATCTTATCTAACTTAAGGCAATGATTTTGGATGCTTCTTTTACAGATCTAGTTGATCATATACTAAATTTATCAGATGCGAAGCAGTTAATCCAACGTAAGGACGAACTTGGCAACACAGCTCTGCATATAGCTGTTGAAAGAAACTACGTGCATATAATAAAGAAGTTAATAAAATTTGAGGCCGAACTGTGTTATTGGGTTAATGACAGCCAAGAAACTCCCATCTGTGTGGCAGCGAAATTGGGTCATCTGGAAGCAGTACAAGAGTTGATAAATGAGAGGCCAGACGCTGTCGAAATACGGAATAGTTGTGGAATGAACGTTCTGCACTTAGCTGCCCTAGTTAGGCAAGTGCGAATTGTTGATTACCTGAACGAAGAGGTAGGCTTATCATACTTGGTCAACAAGGGACTTGACAAACCTCCACATGAAGAGCCTCTGCGAAGTGGAGGAAAGACAGATCCGGCTGAAAAGAAAGATCCAAAAGATGAGCCCGTGAAAAGTGGAGGAAACACAGATGCGGGTGAAATGAAATCTCCTTTTTCGAGGATAAGTGAAGGAGACACACCACTGCATATTGCAGCAAAGAAAAAAGACTTGAATGTAAGTCTCTTTTTATACAAACCTCTGTTTGTCACTGCTGAAGTTTGTTCTTTCAACCAATTACTGTGTACAGCTATATAAGTTTTGGGTTTGTGTAGATTCTTAATCTAATCTCGTCTATATATAGAGTCAAATTACTGAAAGTATTTCTACTGAAGACAGAAATTAAAATCATCACGGCAAGAACTTCCGTAGAAGAAATCTTTATGCATAGTTAGTTCCAATAGATCATTTAATTTTTATGAACTTATTTGAGTTTGCATTTTTCAGATGGTGAAGTCGTTGCTTTGTATAGCGGGGATAAACAAGTTTGCTGTCAACAAGGCAGGCTTAACGGCCTTTGATATCGTGAGAGAGAACACGCACTATCACGAATCTGACAAGATAATTTCAGTTCTGGCCAGTTATCCTTCCAATCGCAAGCCATTCTTGTACAGCGCTCCAAAGGTGAGTGCAGAGAAACATGAGGTTGCTGTTGAGATGGTGGACAAAACATATGAGGACAGGCGCAACACAGAACTAGTGGTGGCAGTTCTATTAGCGACAATGTCATTTACGGCAGCTTTCACTGCTCCGGGCAGTTTCGTGACGGACGATGGGAATGGAAATGGGGACTCAAAGGGATCGGGAATTTCGCCTGCGCCTGCGCCTGGAACTGGCTCAGACAAGAGTTTAGGTTCGCCGATTCTGCTTCCGTTGGCCTCCTTCAAGGTTTTTCTCATCTTTGATTGTGTGGCATTCTTTCTGTCGCTCTTAGTGGTGCTGATGTGGCAGATGAGTACACCTATTACCACGGGAAATAAGGTATTGTTCCTCTGTATTACCAACCTATTGGTTTGTGCCACGTTTGCCTTTACGGCCTATGGCTTCATGCTTGCAGTGTATGCCATGCTTTCCAACATGAATCCCGAGCTGGCTTGGTTCATTCTTGGGGCGTGCTTGATCATCTGCTTCTGTGGTAATTTCACTTTTTTCTACATGGCTGCAAAGTTTACAGTGAAGAAGGCTAGGTTTAACCACCTGAACGGTCTACTTCCTTTTCTTTCTGACCGTCTGGGGGAATACGTGTGGATAAAATTAGAAAGATGGGGGCTTTTGGACTTGGTGCGCCGGTCCAAAACCAAGTGGCTTGCTATCCTATACTACCATAGCAATGAGAACGATAAATAAGGTTTGGGAAAGTTGCTTTTGCAAGTCTGATACAGTGTTGCAGCTTCTTATTTCTACATGACTTTGATCGTATTCAACTATGTCTTATAATATTAAATGTTTTCATATTATTAGAAGTGTACAAAGTATCTACATCTGTGTTCAAATCAGATACTTGCGTGCTTAGAGCTGATTTGATATGTGTATGCTTCAAGTTGAATGTTAGATTTACTGTCAATAATATTTTTGTAAATTATTTTTATATTTAAATGATTATATTTATGATTCTTGAAAACAAATAAAGTGTATAAGGGTGTTTAGTCTTTTGATTGAAGATTGTGGGTTCTTGATGAATGGATAGATTATTTTGCCTTTGTATTTGGAAATGCAATCTCTCTTCATTACAAAAGAGGGTGGGTCCATATAAAGTAAGGGACCTTATCTAGACATGATCATACAAGTACATCATTAAAAATGCATTCCTTATGAGAGCCTAAAAGATAGAAGAAAAATATTCCATGAATAGCTTCCATCTCACAAGTGAACTTTTACGAATAAAATAGGAGATTGCTCAACTAAGTAAGAAATATGAACATTTGACTAACCTAAATTTACATTTATAAATATGAAACCAAAAAATCCAACAAAAATCATTTGTAAACATAAAAATTAATAGGTAACACAGTAACACAAAACATCTGATCATCCAAGCTTGTACTTTTGCAACTCTAGATGGGGAAGGTAAAGAGCATTAGTTGGTAATTTATTTATTTATTTTTGTTTAAATATGAGGCTAAGGTGTGTAATTATGTGGTCAATCATGTGACTATAGAAATGATCCTAGACAATCAAATGACTAGATCTAAGGAAAAAAGAACTAGATGAGAGTTCGTGTGTGGATAAGTGTCATAACTTCTTAGATAAGTATAATGTATGGTAGTGTGCGCATATAAAATTAGGTAACTATTCATGGGAATGCATATGTATATTAATATACCTAAGGATAGGAGAATAGTCAAAATTCCATACAATATTGCAGTATTGTTCATAAGATATATGTATCCAAGCATTTCCTAAAAATATTCACAATATTGCATAGAAAATAACATATATATGCTAGTTTCATAATTATATTTTCCGTTACATTGAATTGTGTCTGAATCCTAATTGATCATGCATCAAAAATATTATAGCACTCAAAAATGTTCATGTAAATTTGATATCTAATTAGATATAGATTATATGAAGTTGATGTGTCCATATAAGTAATCAACCCTATTAAGACATGATAACTTAAATAATAATTTAACTATATACTTTCAACATGCTCTCATCATGAGAACCTACAAAATAGAAAAACAAATGTCCCATTGGTAGCTTGTATCTTACAAGTGAAATTTGAGAACAAAAGAGAACATTACTTATCAAAATGTCCCCTTAGTTTGAATTAATTAAAGATAGGTGGGTAATAGAAAATTGATAACTATATCTATTATATTTAGAAATACATATCATGAATAAGGGTATGTAATATTTTGATTAACTAATTTTGATTTCTAATGAAGATTCTAGATTATTTTATCTTTGTAATTTAGAAAGGCAATCTCTCTTCATAAATATGGTCTCAAATTCTATATTAATCCTTTGTTCTATAAAGTTAAAGATTAGAATTATGGGTCGAATTTGTGATCATGAAATCTTTATATTCTTATGGCTTGACAAACATTTTGCTTCCCTCTAGGTGAAACTCAATCTAGTCTTATCTTCTTAAACATCTCGAGACTATCAATAGTTTGAAATAACTTGAATGATCTTTATTATGTCTTTAAGAGATAAATTTCCTTAATTAAATCCCTAGAAAATGTACAAATATTGATGATAGCAAGCAAGGGCTATCAATTACAAGTTTGTTATTCTTTTTCATTTATTAAATCTAAATGTTTCACTATTTATTCTACTTTAATACTAGACAATGAGAGAGGATTCTTGAAAGATGACAAATATGGAATAAATAAAACTAAATTTCATTAAATTGTAACTCATAACACCTAATGATGTAAGCTTCTTTTTTTTTTCAACTCTAGGTGAAAGTAAAAAGGATTATTTGGTGAAAATTAATTATATTTATTAATTTTTAAATATGAGGCTTAGGTGCCGAATTTTGTGGTCAATCATGTGACTAGAAAAATAATCTTACACAATCAAATGATTAGATCTAGACAAGTAAGAACTAGATGAGATTTTTTTGTAAGGGTGAGCGTCATAACTTCTTAAATATAAACAAAATGTATGGCAGCATGCACATATAAGGTTGGGTAACTATTCATGGGAATAAATGTGTGTAATAGGTAGATAGAAGGATATGGGAATAATTTCAACTCCAAATAAAATTTCACCATTGTACATAAGATACATGTATCAAAATATTTCCTCAAAATAATCACAACATTGCATCGAACATAACATATATATGTTAATTTATGTCCTATCCTTTTGGTGGTTCTTTATTCTCTATCTTTTGATGACAAGACTCCCTTTTCAAAATAATGTGATGATTAGAAAAGTTCATTTGTCTGCTTTGAAGGTGCCTACTCCACTACTCTGAAATGTTTTACGAGTAATGTTGATGCTTCTTTGACTATTGTTCATTGTAAGAAAAGAAGTTAGTCCTTGATTGTTCCTAACATAAATGCAACCTGACTAAAACATTGGAAATATGTCATATTGTTCTCTTTTTAATTTATTAAATACAATAAAGCTATTATTCATTTTCAAAACAATTTACTCCACTTCCAAAAACTGACAGCCATGAAATCAATTTCTTCAAGAGAATCACCTTTCTGTCATATTGTCATTTCATGTCTTTTTTAACAGCTATGCCCATTTTTCTACTTTAAAGTGAGGATGCATTCTAATGTGTAGAGCCGTATCCATTTCACAACAGAATAGTTTATGTCACATTATTCACTGATATTATAAGGAAGCATCTTGACCAGCCTTAGAAAATGACGAAAGAAAGATGTCATGTCAACTAACCACGAATAGACAAACAGAACGATTAATCACTTTAGTGTTGGCACTCTTTCGCGAGGTCGTAGTCATGGGGTTAATGTTGACGATGGACACTTCTTTCTGTCATATATTTTCCACGCCTTTTAGACTTGATGTCCATTTTTCTCTTTATGTTTAAAGAAAGTCTATTATTGCAATATGTGGAGCCGCATCCATTTCACAGCATAATACTTTGTAATCACATTATTTAATATTGTGTAAACAGATGTTCAAGACTATCGTCAAGAGCCTAGCAGAATGATCAATCACCCTAGAAAAAAAATTATCTTGAATCTAAGGGTCGGTAGGTTAGATAAAGCTAAGAGTCGTCACTAACCTGCAAATTTTTTAGAGTATAAATGTAGTAGAAAAATAAAACTTCATGGCAATAGAAAAGAAATTTCATGGCAACTGAGCGTGAATAGCAAAAAAAAAGTGAAAGGTCACTTCAGGTAGCTACTATTTGAAAAAAAAAGGTTAAAAAGTTCTATGAGAAGGCAACGAGACTCACATTACCACTATTTTGGCAGTGTCACAGTCGTGAGATTTATCTTGTCGATGGAATCTCCTCATAGTCTTATTTCTTCCACGCCTTTTGGACGGGTATTCCCTCTGTAGACACGACATAATACTAGTGTTGAAGGTTGAAACACAGAAATTTGCTATAGATCATACTGTAGGTTGAATTATTTGATGACATTATAATAAAGCATATTTGATAGCGCTGAAGGTAGCAATGTAAAAAAAAATCTATGGCAACTGAGTATGAAGAGGCCAAGAAAGGGATCGATCCTGACGCGTACAAAGACGCAGTAAGCCTTGGAACAAAAATTGATGAATTTTATTATGGTGTTCTTAGTATATTACTTCAGCTTTGGATTCTTTACAGTTGATAACTATATTATATATTTTATATATACTAATTTATTTTTCAATATTTTTGACGCCTAATGGTTTTATTTCACAATTCAGTTAAGGGCAAGAGGTCCAAGGAAATTCATTTTATTCTCTTCTTTCCTCTAAGGGAGTTCCTATTCCTTCTTACAAAGAGATTGTTGAGGAAGCCATTAGAGTTTTTGCAGAATTGTTAAAAGAGGACTCTATTTTGGCCAATGTATAGGAAGGGTTTGTGCTTGATAGTATTCCTGCCATTACTAGTGATGCAATGAATGAGGATCTCCTTAGAACTATCTCTCTTCTTGAGAGTGGAAAAATTGTGTTTCTCTTGAAGAAGGGGAAAATTCCCTAGCCTAGATGGGTTCCCTATAGAATTTTATCAAGAGTTTTGGGATATAATTGTTGGAAAAATGGTGTCTCAACTTGGCATTTACATGATGTTACTATTTATAGTTAATTTTTGTTTATAATTCACATATTGGTATCCATTGGTGTTAAGATGGACAAAGAGGAGAAATGTGGCATCTTGCTTTGTTCTTTGCTTATGTTTATTTTTTTGATGATTTTAGTAGGACAGGGGTATACTTACTAAAGAGTAAATCTAAAGTTTTCAATCGTTTTAAATAATTTAAAGAAATGGTCGAATTGTAAACTAGAAAAAAAAATTAAATGTTTGAAGATTGATAATGGTGGTTAATTTTCTCTAATGATTTTGATAGATTCCATAAAAATTATAAATCTGTATTCTCTACAACAGAATGGAGTTGCAGAAAAAATGAACAAGATATTGATGGAGAGGGCTAGGAGTATGCTGAGTTGTGCTGGCCTAAAATTAAAAATTTGGGCTGAAGCAATTGTCATTGCTTGCTACTTGATTAACGGTCTACTACATCAACTCTTGTTGATAAAATGCCTATGGAAGCATGGTCAGGTCACAAGCCTTCTTTGAGACATCTTAGAGGTTTTAGTTGCGAGGCATATGCTCATGTGCCAAAAGAGAAGTGTACGAAGTTGGAGGAGAAGGTTGTGAAATGTATCTTCATCAGTTATAGTTATGGTGTAAAAGGATACAACCTTTGCGACCTTGTTGCATAAAAGGTAATTAATAGTAAAAGTGTTATTTTTAGAGAAATTAAGTCTCCTTTTGCTACATTGCAACCATAATAGACTAAACAGGAAGATATGATTCAATTCCCTTCTATGCCTAAAAGAGTTGAATTGAGTCAACTTGATAGGAAAGAAGTTGAGGAGAGCTCATCTAGATCTGAATCTTTAGAAGATGAGGAAGAACCTCCAACTTGGCTTGTTCAAAGGTGTACATGACATAGACAACCAACTAAAAGGTATTCACCTAATGATTGGAGATGTATTTTTGTTTTGAATACTAATGTGGATGAACCTATTTCTTTAGAAGAGGCATTAGGTAGGAATGATGCAGAATCTTGGAAGAATGCTATGGAAGAAGAAATGAAAGCTTTGAAAAAAAATGATGAATGGGATCTTGTACCATTGTCTAAAGGACGAAAGCCTGTTGGTTGCAAATGCGTGTTCAAGAAAAATATTGGTTCAGATGGAAGCATTGAGAAGTATAAAGTAAGGTTGGTTACAAAAGATTACTCTTAGGTTGAGGGTATTGATTATGGTGAGATATTTTCTCCTGTTGTAAAAATGACATCCATTAGATTTTTGCTTTCTATTACTACTTCTTGTAATTTAGAGGTCGAGCAAATGGATGTGAAAATTACTTTCCTTCATGGTGATTTAGAGGAAGGTATTTATATGACACAACTAGAGCACTATGTGGTGAAAGGTAAAAGTAATTTGGTCTATAAATTGAAGAAATCATTGTATGGCCTCAAACAGAGTCCTGGGATGTGGCACCAAAAATTTAATACAAATGTGTTGATTTTAAGATCTGAGCATTCTAAATCAGATCACTATGTCTTTTATAAATCTAATGGTGATCATTTCTTGTACATTGCATTATATGTTGATGATATGTTATTCATTGGTAAAGGAAAATGTATGATTTCAGAATTGAATTCTCAGCTTGCTGCTAAATTTTAAATGTATAATCTTGGTGCAGCGAAAAACATTGTTGGGATGTAAATTAGAAGAGATAGAGTGAACATAAAGCTATGGCTAGGGCAGAGTAAGTATGTGAATTCAGTTTTACAGAGGTTCAACATGCAGGATTGTAGACCATTATGTGTTCCCTTCACAGTTTGAATGAAATTATCTATTTTAGATTGTCCTACATCTCCATCAGAGATGAAAGAAATGAGTAGAGTGCCTTACCAGAGTGCAATTGCAAGTTTGATATATGCAACGGTTTGTACTAGACCAAACATTACCCAAGAAGTGGGAGTTCTTTCCAAACATATTTCTAATCCTGATAGAGTTCATTGGGATGCAGTCAAAAGAGTCTTTACATATTTGAAGGGTACCTCTAAGTATTCTCTTTGTTATCATGGTAATTTGGTTGGAGATGTGATTTACCTTGATATTCATGGATATGTGGATTTAGATTGGGCAGGTTATATTGATAGCAGAAGATCCACCATTGCTTATGTATTTACTTTATTTGGCGGTGCAATTAATAGGATGAGTAAGCGGCAAGTTGTGGTTTCTTTGTCCACTACAAGAGAAGAGTATATGGTAGCTACTCATGCTTGTAAAGAATCCATTTGGGTTAAGAGACTTTGTTAAAATATTCAAATAAAACAAGAAATAGTGACACTTTACTGTGACAGTCAGAGTGTGATCTGCATTTAACTAAGAACCCAGCATTTCATGCCCAGACTAAGCACATTGATGTTTAGTATCATTTTGTCAGAGATATGGTTGAAGATGGTAAGGTGAAGTTGGTTAAGGTAGAGACTTTGATGAATATTCTAGATTCTTTAACTAACACTGTGAGCATAAAGAGGTTTAAATGGTGTTGTGAGTCTATGGGCCTCATGGCCCCTAGTAGTTAAATTATTGTGTTGATACTCCCTTTGCTCTTGAAAGTTCTTCGACAAGTGAGAGAATGTTGGGACATGGTGTCTCAACCTTCAATTTACATGTGTTACTATTTATAGTAAGTTTTTGTTTAAGCATGAAATGGTGCGAAATTATCCCTAAAGCTTCTAGTTCGCTAGATAAGCACGTCGGTAAAAATTTGTTGTAAGATCATAGCTAGTTTTGAAAATATTAAAGTTTCCATTTTGGAGGGGTGTGATAGAGCATTTCTCTAGCTTTCTGATGCTTCAAACAGTTCGTCAATCAGACACACGGTTCACAAGTTATGGCCTTCGGAAGTTTGGACTCCTGAAATAGAAAATATAAAATGCATTGGACACATAAATGAGATGTATAATGGAGGAACACATGTTGATGTGTGTTTTGACACATCATAACACATCTATAATGGGGATAACCTCTGCTCTAGTTTATTGGGTGGTTTTAGCCCATGGTTTTGTAATTCCGTTTGATGCTTTCTTATATTGTATCTCCTATATATGAGGTGTGTGAGATAGAGGTTGTGTGTAAGAGTCTTACGGCTATTGTGTTACCTCTGAGTCTTTGATTAGTAGTTCTCTTCTGAAGAGATTTCTCTGCAAGTATATTGTAATCTGTTATTGATTGTTGAATAATTTATTGAGCTACTTTTGGAGTGTGGGGTTTTTCTCCTGAACGGGTTTTCCCATGTAAATGATTGTGTTGGTGAGTTGTGGTATGCATGATATTTTGTTTATTTGTGTTAAGTTTCTGTAACTGCTATAAGGATCTGTAAAATTTTTTGCATTATACTCCTCTCAAGGTTAGTGTAAGAAGTTGTTTCACTACTTCACTTCCTTCCAATAATTAAGTTGGATATTTTGAAGGTGGTGTGGGAGTCTTATATAAATAAACAGAAGCTCAGGGATATGAACGCTACTTTCCTTGCTCTCATACCTTAGAAGGAGGGAGAAAATTCTCTGAGTTCTTTCGATCCTATAGCCTTTTGTAACGTGGTTCATAAAACAATCACTAAACTGATTGTTGAAAGGCTCAAGTCATGGCTCAATAAACTTATTTCAGAAGAGCAACATGGTTTTGGGGTTGGAAGGCAAATTTTGGATGAGATTTTTATAGCATCAGAAGCCATTCATTCTATGGAGATATCTAAGGAGAAGGCTATGTTTATTAAATTGGATATAGCCAAAGCTTATGTTAGAGTCAAATGAAAATTCCTTTATAAAGTGCTTATTGCCTTTGGCTTCAAAATTGAATGGCTTCATTTGCAGCCCTTATTAACAGTGAGCCCATGGATTTATTTGGTGCATGCAGAGGTCTTCGACAAGGGGAACCTCTTTCCCAATTCTTATTCACTCTCATGGTAGAGGGTCTCGGTAAATTTATCAAGTCTTGTGTTCGGCAAGGTTTAATTTAGGGTTGGAATTGGGGTGATCGCCTTCATCCATATGCTTATCTCCAATTTGTGGATGCCACTGCATTGATGGGTCTTGCTAGAATTAATATTTAACCCATTATGATGTCGAATATTCCAAGATGCACCACAATTAATTATTAATTTTATATTTTATATTATTAAACTCTCATTAGTCAATGTGTCCAACACATCTATAACAATAGTACATATCTCAAGATGTGGTGTGCACATCATTCATAATTAGATGACCAATCAAAATTTATTGATAAGTTCTTGAAGACCCATTTTGATTTCTTTGTGTATAATAAACAATGTTAGACAAAACAGTTACCACGTGTAGAATGGTTTTATAATATAATTTTCAACACCATAACCAAGCTATGAATGGACAATATCCCCTATCTATCCAAATATATATACCAAGTAGTTCCGAAGTACAAGTCATGGATTCCACCCTTCACACACATGACACAATTATATAAACCCTTAAGGATTATTTTTAGATCACATATATTTACATATGAAGTAAAAAACAATCAAGATTACTCCAAATAAAATTTTGACATTGATGAAATGGTCCTTTTTGCATCTAACTGTATATAAATAATCTTCCCTAAAGTTGAAGATTAAATAAAAACGAGCACAAATGATTCATGGGACCTACATTTTTTTACAAAAATATTAAATCTATGGCATACAAATTGGAGCTTTCTCTTTCCTCCAAGTTCCACCTAGTAATCCATTTTTTTTTTTAAGATGAATATTTTCTAGTGTATTCACGCTTAGTTGGTACATTACCTATGTTTGATATGAAGGGAGTAATCCATTTTTGTTTTTAAGATGAATATTTTCTAGTGTATTCACGCTTAGTTGGTACATTACCTATGTTTGATATGAAGGGATTTATGCTCTTGGCACCAGAATGTATACTTGATTGTCATTCATACCAAATACAAATCTACATTATAATTTAAGTTCTCTTCTAGTAGCATGCTATGCAACACAAATATGTAATGTGGTCTAATCACTCTTCGAAAGGCAACAAAAAAATTCTCATCTCAAGATTTGATAATAAATCCTCGTTTAAGAGTGAGGGCATATAAGGAACCATAGTCCTAACTATTTTATTAAATAATTACTTTTGCATTGAGGTATACATAAGGAAAGAATTGGATATATACGCTTTGTAAATCATCTCTTTTCCTATGTTAGTTAATCTCACATGTTTGAAAATAATAACCACGTATTAGGTAAAATTAGTACATGTAGAGCGTATGTATACTACTATAGTCATTTATGAATTTTATTGTTGCAAGCATGAACTCATGATATTGCCCCCTCAAAGAGACCAATGATGTTCTACATTGAAAATTTTCTTAATTCAATATATTAATATATGTTTTGTCTCAATTTTGTGCAATTATTTCTGTACTTTGTGATTTGCTAATATATTTTAAGAGGTTCATTGTAATAGCATTGGGTAATAAATTTTACTAAGAAAATTTGTGTCTAAACCCACAATAATAGATACAAGACACAAAGAAAGTATTTAATTTTTTATATAAAATCATCAAAGCTAGTTTTAAATTAAATTTATTCCATCACATTAATTATAAAACTAAGTATCATTATCCATCATGTTTCTTTTGATGCTTATTTTTCTATTCTAAATTGACACTAGAACACAACTATTGTTTACTAATCTAGATTAATTTGTACCATTAGATTTGAATAGCCTAGATCAAAATTTGAAAAGGTTTATTTTCCTTTTGTACATATACATGTATATAAAAATATTAAAAATTAGATTTTAAGATCTGATAAATTTAATTTTTTTTAATTCGAGCCATTATATGCTCCCAATAGCACATCTAAATCTATTTTTATAGGAGTAATTATAACCAAACAAAACTTCTAATATTTCAATAGTATACCATTTCCAACACCAAAATTTTATAATTCCCTGCCCTAAAATTTTTTCTTTTTTTCTTATGGCCCATCTTCTCATGGTAGCCTAATTAAATTTTTATTGGTGCCTCTAATTCTCTATGTACACTTGCAGTGTGGATTTTAAAGTAGATTTCTTTAGCTATTCTTGAGTTCAAGATTGATTATGTTTCCTAGTACATTATTTGAGGTTGTTTGATCAACTATTCTTGAGTCCAAGATTGATATTTTTGCTTAGTAATTTATTTATCAAGGTCTTCCATTTATCTCTCACATCTTTCATCTATGAATTATTAACCCCTAGGGTCCATTTTTGTGGAGAACTTGAAACTCTCAAGAACTTTTTTTTGTTGTATACTATAGCGAAGAAATTTTGTGCTTAGTTTGATGACTTCAAACCATCCAAGCCTACTCCCTTCTTATGTCATGTGATTTTTCCGAGAGATTTGTCCTACTTCCCTTTCAAATTTACCTACATCTAGCGTAATTTTAAAGGGAAAATATTTCAGCACTTGTATACTATAATGAAGTAATCTTGTACTTGGGTTGATGACTTCAAACCATCCAAGACTACTCCCTTCTCCTGACATATATTGGGAGATTTGTCATACTTCCATTTCAACAACAAAAAATAGGTCATTAAATAGTACAAATCCGAAACCCTCACATAAGTTTTTAAACAACAACAACAACAAAAATTATTTGATACAAAATAAATTTGATACCATTTTGGCAATTTGTTGTTAATGTTTCTTAGAGAATAGAATGGATGCTAAAAAGAATGAAATGAAGCCTTCTGAATTTTTTTGGGGGGAATACCCAACTAGAAAAATGTTCTATTTTTATTGATATAATTAGGAACACATTTTGGGTTTAGAAATAATCTTTTCCATTGCAAGTCACCATTGAAAAAAATCTTACTTCAAAACTATATAATTAAATTATACAAATTGTAAGGTATTGATAAATTAGGGTTTCACCACCTGGATTGATAATAAAGCCACTAATTTCACTTGGGACCAACCTCACATCAAGGGAAGGAATTTAATTTATTCAATCCTGAAATAACTAAACTCGGATCAAGTTAATCCTTACCTTGTTAGAGTTAAATTTGAATAGCAATTAGGGTTAAGTTGTAATGCTAGATCTAGGAAAAATAATGAGAAATGGATATTGAATAATAGTAACATAATGTTCTAGATATCATGCAGAGATGTAAACTTAGATCTGAGGTGGGAAAATGGATCAGAACCTACAAAGAAATATTTAGGCATAATTGTCAAGACTAAGGGAGCAGATTGCCCTAGTCCTCCAAGTATCAGGGGCAAATAGACTGGATGTTTTCCAAATTAGGATGACATACATAATCCATCATTGAAAGGTTGTCAAAAATTCATGAGATCGAGGGGATTTGATCACCCTAGTCCTCTACTTTTTGCACCTTCAAAAGTTGAGTCTGATCGTTGTCATTGACACTAGTACCAGATTTCCCAATCACAACTCTTGAGATAATTCCCTTCACACAAAAAGAAAGAAATAGGGTTGTTGATGGGGATTTGCCTTAAAGGTTAAACCCCAGTTCAAGAGATAAAGCCTTGAATTAAATTCAACTTGTAACTGAAATACTAAAGTAAATTCTATATCATAATACCTCAAATCAGTAATGACTTATTGAAGTTGATTGTGCAATCCTCTTTGAATGTGATCACATATGTCAATGCAATAACATGACTTGACATAACATGAACATGACCTAATAGAACATACATGCTTGCATGAGGAATGATACAATTTTCTCCATGATGTTTTAAGAATATGGTGGGATGAAATCCTACCTTGAGTGCTTAAGAATGCTTGATAACAAATGATTGGTGTATGCACAAATGATGGGGTATGAAAATGATAATCAAATTTAATTGATAGGATGCCTTTATATATAGTTTCATTGGTAAATTACCAGTAAGGCTTACCTCCAATGGTTACATTGAGGTATGTGGAGAAAAATAAATTGAGGAGGCATAGTGCCCAGTCCTATTTAATTTAGGACTTGTTTAAGGGGGACCATGGCACCCAAGACATCCTGGTCTAGATAGGGGTCCCCCAAGCGCCCTTCTCCTCCCAAAATAGGAAAAACAAGGTTGTATCTTGGAGAGCAACATTCTAGGATGGGGTCCACTAGGTCATGCAATTAGGTGACATAAAATTTCAAGTAAAATGAGCCAAAATAGGTGTAGGGAAGAACTAGGATTGGATGAACTAAAGTAGGGCCACAAGAAGGAGGTGTGAATTATATCGATTACAATTTACGATGTTATGTTTATCCCCCACTTTAACAAGAGTACGATTTTATGCAAATACTCACGATAAAGTAGAAAGATGAGGAAAAAAGAGAGGAGAAAATAGGAGCAAGATCACAAAGAGATAAGCCATCACTAATTTTGAGGAACCAAGCCCCCAATCTTAAGATCTTTACTCATCCAAACACATGCAAGGGAACACAAAACAAGACAAAATAAAAAAAGTCAAAAAAAGGAAATCAAAGACAAAAGACACAAAACAAAGGGATTAGTACTAAAACAAAAATCTCTAAGTCAACCAGTTGAAGAGACCTCAATAATAAAAATAAAAATGTCTTAGCCACTAATTTGATTCTCGGAATGTTATTACAAGAACACAAGTAGTCACCTAGAAAGAGAAAGAGCATGCATCAAATAATGAACTTGTGATCCAACAACTAGCAAAGCTATGAGTTCATGGGGAGAAGAAATGAGAAAACGTGGATGCCATAGACTAGCAAGTTGTGTTATGTTGGGTGATCTATGAGAGAGAGAAACAAGGTAACATGGATTCTACGAGCTAGCAAGCTATATCATGCTAGGCGATCCACAGAAAAATGAATTCTCATAGGACAATAAGTTGTATTATGTTGTGTGATCCATGTAGGAAGGAAGAGTCAGAATAGTCTAGAAAGTTCTATTATGTTAGTTCCACTCATCAAAAAATGCATCAAAAGGAAGGTTGAAAGGTCTAGAAAGTTTTATCATTCTATTCAACCCACCTTAAAGAAGTTGAAAAATAGGATGAGTCGACATCTATTTATATATATTGTTTGGCTTCAAGACTTAAGCATCTCGTCTAAGGCTTTGATCTGGTTTCGTGCATGTAACAACCTATCTAAGACATGTAATTAAAAATGTCTAAGACAAATAATAATTAAAATACTAATAATTGTATTTTGAATTTTATTTATATAATAAATTAAATTTCAAACTACAAAATCTAAATTGAAATTTATAGGATAAAAGAAACTACCTTTTAATTAAACATTCTCTCTCTCTCTCTCTCTCTCTCTCTCTCTCTCTCTCTCTCTCTCTCTCTCTCTCTCTCTCTCTCTCTCTCTCTCTCTCTACTAAGTGTAGACCTCCAACTTAGATCTAAGACCATAAACTCATCATATAAATACATATTTAACAATATGTAGTAACTTGTTCTACTTTGTTTCTTGTTTCCATGTGGAACTTGGCTTTCACTACTTTGAATATCTACAGACTAGCCATTTTTTTTTTTTTGAAGAGTTCTCATTATGTCACAAGGAGATAAGTTTTTCTAGTTCAACCTCTCAAAACCATACAAGGATCAAATATAGTAAGCAAGGACCCTCAAATATGATTTCATCTTTCGTTTTTTGTGCACAAAATCCAATTTTTTTATGTTGATCCTCCTTTAACATTCTTAAATAAGAAATATTGTTTGAGGGATTAGAGATGTAAAATGAATGCAATTAAATGACTTAAAATACTACCACATAAAACCAATCATGTAAATGTGTGCTCAATTGATATGATAAAACATTTAGGTTAAGTTCAATTGCAATATCAAAAGGATCTATAGAAGGTAAGGGAGCATTAAATTCATGTATGTAAATAAAACACAATTTATAAACAATTTACTAGAAAATGGATACATGACATCATTTATACATAATGATTGTAGTATTTACAATTGATATTTCATTGTGGAATTGAATGAGAAATAGTAGGATGTTGGTTTTGGTAGGATCAAATCAAGGAAAGAAGTGAGGTTGGGAGTGGCTATAGGCACACATAATCATAATTTATGAATCGCTCAAGTAGCTGGTGTGGTTGAAATTTCCCACTTCCATAGCCTAGAGTGATCATGCTTATATCATGGTCTCCTCTTCCAATAACTCTTCAACTTATTCTAGATGGACAAAGATGTATGTTTGTATCCTCGCTGCAAATTAATATAGTTAAGCCTAGTCATTCCCACTTCCATAGCCTAGAGTGATCATGCTTATATCATGGTCTCCTCTTCCAATAACTCTTCAACTTATTCTAGATGGACAAAGATGTATGTTTGTATCCTCGCTTGCAAATTAATATAGTTAAGCCTAGTCATTGTAAATGTAGCTAGAAGATTGAGATTTGTAATTAGTGACAAGAGGCAAGAGTATAAGAATGAGGTAGGAATCTTTAATGGTGATTATTAGGTTTAAGATTAGAATGTGCAAGTTAAAGGGCTCCATATTATTTAATTCTACAATTATTTGATAATAAAATGTGAACCAAATTTATTAAAATATGAAATATTAATATTTTAATAAACATTTCCAATAAAATATATAACCTAATGTTTAAGAGACCTTCAAATATTATTGAAATTGTGCGGAAGAACTAATAGATGATCATCTATGCACAAATACATTGCTCATTACTTTTCCGTTTTAGGTCTATCATACAACTATTATTAATCTTTTATACAAATACTGATCAATTCTTTAATATAACTACTTCAACATTATCATCCGCATAATAAATGAACTATCTAAAATGCAAATCACCATTTAAACACTGAACTGAACAACATTTGTGCTATTGCTCTGCTGCAACCAAATGTCCTTGCCACGCTAACAAAACTCCATATTTGAGCGGTACGTACATATCAACTCACCAGTTTTTCTCTACAGGACTTGGCTTCGTTTCAGAGCTCACATGACAATTTTGTCAATTAGTGGAACTTGGCTCTTTAATGATGAAAGCGCTATAATTATCAACTTTGCGCATGTGAGAAATCCCTGCAAAATGCAGATGCTTTACAACTGTGTTTTTACAGTACACCTCTAAGTTGATCTCAGGATCATTTTCATCAGTTGCTAGTTGCATCGCTTGGCATGTGAACTCTAAAATAAGGTCATTAATGCACAGGAAAACAATCAAGTTGATCTGTGTGCACGATCGAACTACTGACGGAGTTTAACTAGACTTTAATGATAGTGTTTACTTGGTAATGTGCCTAATGAGCCGTACGTACATATCGTCTCATCTGTTTTTAGGCGCTGGCTATGGGGTCCTTTAAACAGCACCCCATGGCCCCCTACTTCCTAGCCTCCTCCTGCAGCATCGTGCAACCTATGAAGTAGGGAGCTATGGGGTGCTGTTTAAAGGGCCTCATAGCAAGCGCCATGATGTACCACCCAAACCCTTTTTTAGCGAGAGCTGCAAGCAGCGAAGTTCCTGTCGGGAGTGGTAGGAAGGAGGTGTGATTGGTTTGAGTTGTTGTTGAGAAAGTCGGTGGAAGCGAAGTTGTATGAAGATCTAATAGTTCTTTATTTTGATTTAATGAAAGTTAAATTTCAGATAATTATAAATGCAACTATCAGGATCATTGTGTAGGAAAGCACAAATGAACAATTTCATTTTTAAAATGTACGACGGAAAGGTCGAGATTGCTACTATGGCTCCTTATAATAGATCTGAGTATTATAGAGAGAGCCTGAGTGAGCTAGCAGAAGCGGTGACATAAAGAATCGATTCTTGCTATTACAGTGGATTCACCTTCATGAGGGATCTGAAGCTTATTATAGCTCAGATTGCAGCCAAGGACTGGACTGATATTGACAGCAAGCGAGTGGCTATGACAGTTGATATCCTGAGGAGAAATCTTACGTCTGCGGTCCACATGGGATGCCTTTCTGTGACAAATACAAATGAAGAATTAAGGGTTTTGGATAATTTCAACACACAGGAAGGAGTTCCTGATTTTCCTGTTGCTGTCGGGGAGTCTTCTATAAGTTCAAACACCACAGATTTCTGTGATGATGACGAGGAGCAAAGGTTGCAGCTAGAGGCTAATGTAGCTCTTGGCAAAGTAAAGCAAGGACTATCAGTTTGTGGATGCAAATGTTCTGTTTGCTTCTGGAGATGTGTGATGGAGAAAGGGCATGGTGACCGTCATTCTTGCATGGGGAGTCATTTGTGTACAGAAAACTGCAGTTATTGTACTCGAGAAGGAGACAGCTTAAGCTTATGCGGGGATTTAGCAGGGCATGAAGGAAATCACAATTGCAAAAGGAAAAATCATACATGTGGCCAGAGCTGTTACTTATATGAGACATCTTCAAATTGTAATGAGAAATGTTCTCTGTGGCCAGGGCAGCCTGGCCAGCACAAGTGCGATTCCCCTCAACATATGTGCAACAGAAAATGCTCTCTTCCAAGCTGCATTAATCCCTGTGTTGTGGCGATTGAATCGAACCATAAAGCACATCAGTGCAATGAGAAATATTGTCCAACCAAATGCACGATAAATGGGTGCAGCAGCTCATTTCAGTCCTCCACCATACTTGAACAAGGTTTCATCATAAAAAAGCCTCTCCAAGAGGTGACAATTTAGAAATCCTTCTTGTATCAATTTAATAATTATGTTGAATATTGTAATAACAAGATTCTTTTTTAAAGGCAACAATACCACAATCACCTAAAGAAGTTTCAGCATCCCTGATAACAAAGTCCCTCAAGGAAGCTCCCTTAAAGGTCCATGATGTATTGCTAGAAGGGAAAGAATGTGTGGAACAAGTGGATGAGTGATGAAGGCTTATGCTTGTGAAAAGAAGTGAAAGTATCATGACATGATAGAGACTTCAGATCAACAAGTATGCTTTTTGACTTAAAATTGTAGAACTTTTGCCCCCAGTTATTTTGATATTAGGGGAGATCAACTCTTGTTCTTTTTCTTTCATAGGATTTTTATCCTTGACCTTGATTTTTTCAGAGTCCAATAGCTTTTGATTTTGATTTGAACTAAAAGACTTTTCTTTAGTTTTCACTTTTAGTTTTTTCTTTTCAAGGCTTAATTTTTCATCCCCAATTAGTAAGGGCTTTTGTAATTCTTGTTGATCCAAGTCTGGGAGAGGACTGGAAATGGAATAAGTGGATGATATGGTAAAGCTATGTGAGTTATCAAGAGGGTTGGTGATATGCTCAATAGATTCTTTGTTGGAACCACTCTTAGGACTATTGATATCAAGAGCTGCTTGCAGCACTAGAGGTGATTTGCATTCAGACATAGTAGCCACAACACTAGGTGGTTCACACCCAATTCCTTGGCATTGCAAATTTTTTGTAGGTTGTTCCTGTCGACTGAATGTCTTAGGAGATAGTGGGAGTTGATCAGCATGACAGATATACTCACCACATCTCATGTCTTTAATCTTGAATTTTTCTTTTAGCTCTATTTGTTTGGATGTAGAAGCCTTTAATGATTCTGGATCCACATAAGTTGATGAAGGAATAGCCTCTAAATTGATTGGGATTGTTATTTCTGATCTAGGTCATAGATTGTTGCAATATATGAATGGGTTAGGATCAGCTTTGATGATAACTTCAACTCCATTGTGTGAAAACTTGATACATCGATGGTATGTAGATGGTAATGCGCTCATCTCATGAATCCATGGACGTCCTAGCAATATGTTGTATGTGAGATCGAGGTCAAGGACTTGACAAACCTCATCTTTTGTAATTGGCCCAACTCTAAGAGGTAAAGTGACTATGCCTTTGGATGAATGCTCTTCATCATCATATGCTTTGATGGTAATTTTGTTTGTAGAATTCACAGCTTTATCAGAATATCCCAATTGTTTGATAGTGCTTAATGTACAAATGTTTAGACCTGCTCCTCCATCTATCAAGACTCGCTTTATTCAATGTTTATGTAGGAAGGTTTCAATGTGTAAAGGTGCATTATGTGGTTGGCTCACAGAGGCGTCATCAGCTTCTGTGAATGTAAGGGAG
Organism: Cryptomeria japonica; assembly: GCF_030272615.1. NCBI lineage: Eukaryota > Viridiplantae > Streptophyta > Pinopsida > Cupressales > Cupressaceae > Cryptomeria > Cryptomeria japonica. The sequence goes on from NW_026729143.1 coordinate 175,276, forward strand.
TGTGGAACAGAAAGGTATCCCACCAAGGATTGAAACTGGTCCATGTTTAGATCAATAGGGATGGAAGTGTCTCTCAAGGTTTTGTCAAGAATGGCCTTATGTGCAGGGGATATGCGTAAAAGTTCAAGGATGGAGATAGGTGTGGGTTTCTTCCCTAACTGTTCTACAAGGTCATACTCAAGTTTGGTTGATAAGGAAGTAGTCTTTTTAGCTGGAGCACCTTGTAAAGTGAATTTTCCTCGATGAGTTGTAACATTACACTAAGAGGTAGGTTCGGAAGAAGATCTAATTCCTTTCAGGACAACCTTGGGTCTTTGGGTAGAATTCTCATGCGTTTTGTCCTTGATGATAATGGTAGAGACATAATTGTCCATTGAAATGTGATCAACAATTGAATCATAGTTATAGGATTCTTTGGTATAGTTGGTTTGCTCATCTATGGCTTTAGCTTTTTCCTTGTCATGTTTTGGGAATGGATCTTTAAAGATCTGATTTTTTAAGAATTTTTTTGCATCAAAATTAAAATCACAAAGAACAGATGTTGTGTATAATTATGAGATATTTCCAAAAATGTAAGAAAACCCGAACAATTCACTGATTTGCTCTCAAAATTAATTGTTTATGAAAAATCATAAAAAATTCATAGAAAATGAAAATGTGCTCCAAAAATTCTAAATTTTGGATTGAAATCTATTGATACTGTCTTCAACTTGCCAATAAAATTCTGTGCAAAAATTCTAATACGTTTGTGAGATAGGATCAAATCTCTCCAAGATCTTGATTTTGTGTCCAAAACCCTAGCTGCACAAGGTTTTCTCCAAAT